>NC_079333.1:25010322-25311948 GCF_029582105.1 Oenanthe melanoleuca | reverse complement strand
GTAGCTCAGTGCAATGCAAATGAGTACTTTTCAAACACAAGCTTAGAAGCGTAAAAAAACCCCTATTATGTGGATGTAAAAGCCTGAATTAAAATCTAAATTTGGGTATCTAAATTAACAGTGTTGCCATGTTTGTTAGGAGTCCATTACTTCTCACTGTCTTTAGTGAAAGCTGCTGTTCAGCATTTTAGGAACAGAAGTTACTTGCTTTTTTGCTGTACTTAGGGGTTTGGTTCCCAGATCTAGGAAAACATTAGTCTAATATTATTTGTCCTGAAATGGAAACAAATAGAAGTGTTTTAATTAAGGTATTTAAGCTTAGAAAGACTGCAGTGGAGATTGGAAATAGAGAAATGGCTCATGTTTTTGTTAGTGGCAAGGAACTAGTTGATTTGTTTTCAGTCTCCTAATATGCAGTTTATAGCTGTTGGCTACCTAAAGAAGATAAGGGTTGAGGTTCAAATTTATTAAAAGCTGAATTATCTTGTTATCAGTGCATAAACTGACATGTTTTCTAAGAGTAGAGTATTGCTTCTTTCTTTGTCAAGAAGTTGAAAAACGAGCTTTGCATTTGAGAGGCAGGAAGGAAGTAGATTGAACTGTTTTTTCTGAATTCCATTTTACAGAACAGTAGCCTGTGTTGTCACTAACTTTCATTTTCTTTTCACTGCTTCCAGACACACAAAGAGCACCAGTCCTGGTTTTGGTGGGATACAGATAGTAGGCATGAGTGCTACTCTCCCTAACCTGGGGCTCCTGGCCTCATGGTTAGATGCAGAGCTGTACTGTACAGATTTCCGCCCTGTGCCCCTCAAGGAGTGGGTGAAAATTGGCAGCAACATATATGATTCCTCCCTGAATTTAGTGCGAGAATTCCAGCCCAAGCTGCATCTGAAGGTAACAAAACTCTAACCAGTGGCTTTGGGATAATGCCTTTGCAGCGCTAAAGTTAAAAAGACAGCTCCTGGTTTATTTTTTTATTTATTTTTAAATAGATGACATTCACAGCTTCATTGTTTACTTCATAGAGTCATGGTGAAACTGAGAATAAAATTAATAATTTTGCCTTCTACTGACTTAAATAAAAAAACTTCAAAATACACACTCATGAAGGTTTGGAGGGTTCTTGAATCTGACTTGAAAACAAAGTTGACTTTGCAGTTATGTTTCTGAGTACTTGACAGGTATAAAGAGTTTGATTCTCCTATTATGTGTCTGGAAATCTATTTCCGTTTCATAAATGCAGGAATGCATAGGCCAAGGAATTTGCATTTGTAATTGGTAGAAAGTATTTGTATTAAAATCTGGCATTGAACCTGCTTATGTTAAACCACTAAATGATCTAATTTTGACACTGATTAGAAGGCAGATGTCCATTCTATTCTTCTGAATCTGTTTTCAGTAGCTAGTCCTTTTGCATGCTTGAAATGGATACGGAAAGTTAGGGGTAACATACTATAATGTTACCCCTAACAAATGGGTAGAAATGGGAAATTTGAGCTCTCTACTTGTAGGTCCTTTTCTGTGGAGTCTTTGAAGGCTGAATTCTCTCTCCAGTCCTTTCAACTTCTCTCTGTAATACTAGTGTAGTAGTTGGGCAGTATGGGCTGAATGGCAGCCATATTTTGGAGTGTTTTGCACTCCGTTCTTGCTGTGCACAGACATTATCTTGTCAGTAGCATAGTGGCACAGCAAAGAAAAAGTATCCTGGAAAGAAGAGGAAATGTTTTTCACTAGTGCATTTGGAAGTTAGCTTTTATGTGGTCGTATTGAGAAGGTGATGTTGCATTTTGATATTTTTGAGATGGTTGCTTTGGATAGTTACTAAATTAAGTGAGAGAAAGAACTAAACTAGGCTTATGACTCAACGGTTTAAAGGAGTTGGCTTATTTTATAAGACTGGGGGATCTTGGGCTTGAAGTCTATCGCTGGACCTTCAGACTTCTGTGCCTCAAACTGAACCAATAAATAGAAACTTGATGACTTCACCACTTCAGCTGAATTTGGCTAAATCCTTGTGGAGAAGTTCCTGCCATTGCTCCCCTGTTTTCATTTGCATTTTGGTGTTTTTTATTTCTTGCTGTACACCTACATTTTTCTTGTCCTCCTTTCGCCTGGTTGCTACAAGAGAATCTGGCATAGCCAAGCATAAAAGATCAGTTGCAGGGACTCTCTTAGGATCTTAAAACCAAAAAAGCAAGCTGTAAGCAGCAGGTTTTTGCATGAACATCTATATAAGTATTATCCCTAAAAACCTTCCACGTTGCTCTGAACACTTGCAGTCTTTGGTCAGCAGTGCTTGCTGAGTGCAACTTATTGGAGTTGATTAGGTTGCTACATGTCATACTTTTGTTCAGACATCCAAGTTAACAAATGTTCCCTAGTTAAAGTAGAGGGGCTTTCCTTTGGGGCTCTTCCTAGTTCTTCCCACTGCTGTTAGCCATGATGTGGAGGTTGCAGTAATTTATTTGTGCACTGTGTGGCCTTCATTCAGATAAAGAGTTCTGAAAGCAAGATGTACAAAACATTACAGGTCTAGAGCTACCCTCAACAATGTGGTCATAAAAGTGCTTGGATTTCATAAAGCAAGACAGAAACTAAGATAATAGCGCTCCATGTTCTTTGTTTGCTTCTCTTTCTGACTGGAAGTAGAAGATTCCTACTGGGATACAGAAGAAGGATGGCATTTACAAACCTCATTCAATCTGAGAGTGCACTGAAAATATTTTCGCTCTATTCAGGGAGATGAAGACCATATTGTGAGCCTGTGTTATGAGACTGTTTGTGGTGGCCATTCAGTCCTGCTCTTCTGTCCATCCAAGAACTGGTGTGAGAAGCTGGCAGACATTATTGCCAGGGAGTTCTGCAGTTTGCAACAAACTGAGAGTAAGAGAAAAGTACTTAATAAAATAGACTACAGTATGCACAGTATCTTTAATGAAAATTAATTTTGGAAGGAACTATGAAAATACATTCTCTCTCAAGGTTCTGCAAAAAACTCAGCCCTTGCCCCAGTTGATGTGGACAGAGAAGGGATTGATGAGGTCCTGGATCAGTTAAAGCGTTCAATTTCAGGCCTGGATTCTGTGCTCCAGCGCACCTTGCCATGGGGAGTGGCGTTTCATCATGCAGGTATTCCTGAATATCTTGGTCTTGAATTCAGTAATGGTTAAGTCATATGGGTTCTTTTTGCTGCAGGTATCAGCAATTTATCAGATGCTTTTTAAAGCGTTTTGTTGCTTATGACTAAATAAGCTTTGAGAATCTCACAGTTACAGGAAAATTTGAAATTCTTTTTTTGTGCCTGAAGACTTTAATTCAAAAATTGCCTTGCTAAATGTTCTCTCTGTTGTGTTGGATAACAGCAATTCTGGAATGCAACTTACCTGGTCTTCTCTTTGTGAAATGCCTGGCAAAGTAACTGATTTGCAGTTCCAGCATTTTTAAGTTGTTCCTAAAGCTGCCAGAGTATTTCAGAGCAATTCTGCTCAGCTTAATATTGAAATAAATGAGTGAATAGAGGCAGTAAAACAAAAAAAGGAAATAAATAAAAGGAGCATGTGTTGTGAACACTTCTGCTTGGACTTTTTATTTTTTACTTAGGTGGGTAAGAGGGTAGGTCGCCTATTGATTCACTGAGAGAAAAAACTGTCTGGGAGAGACAGCAGTAGCTATGGCATTAATTATGAAGGAGGAATAATTCAAAATGCTTATAGAATCTGTATTTCTTATAAAATTGGCCTGAAGCCCTGAAGATAATGTAGAAAGATACATAGTAGACCTGTAATGGGAATAACAAAGAAGGAGTCCAGGCTTAGGATGGCAGGTGAGTAAATTGTAGTTCCCTACTGTTTTCTCATTTTTATTTCTTTGTGTATTTACTTGCAATGCTTGTAAATATGCAGTAAGTAGTTCATCTTGCTACAATGTGTAAAAGCACCTCAGAAAAGCTTTTAATTACTGTCAGTTGGATAATAAAAGCTTAATGGCAAAATTTCAGTTTGCTTACCAGTCAGAAGAAGTTAACTAGGGTAGTGTTGTAAGTCTAGTTCCTAACACTGAATGGTGAATAATATTTAGGTTTGTCCTTCCCTTGCTGAACAGCAATACTTTTAGCTCTTAAATTCAGTCTCACCATCGCAAGGGTCACTAAAAGCCATATCTCCTCAGGTCTGACGTTTGACGAGCGGGACATCATTGAGGGAGCCTTTCGGCAGGGCCTGATCCGAGTCCTGGCAGCGACCTCCACGCTCTCGTCGGGAGTGAACCTTCCCGCGCGCCGCATCATCATCCGGACACCCACCTTTGGTGGCAGACTGCTGGACGTCCTCACCTACAAGCAGATGGCTGGAAGGGCTGGCAGGAAAGGGATAGACACAGAGGGTAAGCAGAGTGTTTATTGACATTCTATTGGAGTGGTGTTAAGCTGATTAAATCCAGGGCAGTACTTTGCAATTAGGGACTAACCATGATTAATTCCTTCAGTATTCTGTACGATTAGGTTAAGCAAGATGAATTTGTTTGGTATTAATTTGTTTGGTATTAATGGAGTAAAAGTTGTAATTCCCAGGGGATTGTTTTCACTGCCTGAGACTGACTTTACTATTTATATGTCAGTTACTTCAGGAGCAAGCTATTTTCTCCTTTGAATTCTTGTTAGCTTCTAAGGCTGTGTTGTTCCTTTGCCTTAATTCTATGATCCATGGTCAGTTGACTACAGTGTTTAGAGTTTCAGTGAGAAAATTGGCAGTAAACTCTCATCGGAAAGGCCTAAAATGTAAGAAATGCATTTAAAGTCTGCAACCCTAATTTGACAAACTTCTGTTGTCTGAAATGATGATTTAGATTTTTTAGATTTGTTAAACTTCTGCTAAACTTAGCCATCAGTTTTATGGATCTTGAAAGCAGTAATGAGATAGAGGGAAATACAAACAAGTAGTTCATATATAACTAGATAACATGGCACCTTCTTGCATACAGTGGCATGCATGTTTAATGTTCAACAAAATAATCCTGCCTGTTATTTTATTTTGCAATGGAAATTTATCTTTGTGGATGATGTTTGCAGAAAGCCACATTATAGAAGTATAAACACAGTAGAAAATAGGAAGTTCAACAGATGTGGGAAGTGGGATTTCCCCTCCTGATTGTTTGATTGGTGCTTGCTGGAGCCCTATGTAACCAGGCTGTTCTTACATTTAGCTTTCTATTTTTGCCCGAGTAGCATAGCAACAGAGCATTTTGTGACCTATATCTCTGTGAGCTCTCCCTATGCGTTCAAGGAAAGGGCAGCTGCATGCTGGATTTTGAAATTTTTCAGACTTTCTCATTTGACTGTAGCTGGAAGGTGTAAAATTACATTATTCCTTGATGTTTCTTCTTTTTCTCCTTCAAGTTACAATAATTAGTACCCTTTTTGACATTTCTGATGTGACTGTGTTGTGCACAGTAAGCAGTTGATTTTATGCAGATGAGCTTTGTGAATGTACAATTTTTTTCTGCTCCATGGAGTCTTTTGGATGAGAACATAAAACTGTGTTGCCAGCTGCTACTCTGTCACAGAATAAGGAGACTGGAGGAACAGGAACTTCAGCTGGAAAAAATGCTTTATGTGGATATGAAATTTAGCTGATGGACAGAAGATACATGCTTTTGGGTTAAATTCCTCCTCCTTCTCTCCCAGCATTGTAGTTTTGGATTGTCTTACGTTTTGATTTTTTAATTAATTTTTCTTGGTTTGATGGAAATTTAAAAATATAGTTTTGGAGAGTGAAATTTGTTTCTTTATGCATTAATTTATTAAAACTACCATTTTCCCCAAGGAGAAATAGGTAAAGCTGAACAAAACCTAGAATTTAGTATGGCCTTTGTTGGTTTTAATGGAGTTTTATGCATAGATATCCAGAGTCTTCTGGTGTTTGTCTAGTCTAATGCTAACCTGGACCTCCCCTAGTATCTGAAATGTTCAATAACGGATATTGGAACAGCTCGGTTCCTTTTTTATAATTTATTGTTTATTAGATTGTAATTATTAACTTTAAATTATCAGTGGCATCTTGGGAAAGAATATCCCCTAAGTCTTGTAAAACTGTCAGATAATATAGAGCTAAGTGGATATCCATCTTCTGTTGGATTTTCTTTTAGATACATCGCTCCAAAAGAGTGAAAGAAAAGTTTTCAGAGGAAATTTCAGGTTACATCAGAACCCAAATACAAACTGAATTAGATGTTCTTTATTGCTAAAATAAAAATAAGCTTTTCTTTCACAAAACAATGCTTTACATTGATTCCATTGAACAGGCAGTTTATCTTACCTACTCCCCAGTTCTGTCAAAAGTACATGATCGACAGATACCAAAAGTTTCACCTGTCAGGATAAGAAAAAAAAAAATCCAAGACACATCCTCTGAGCATATTTTCATCCTGTAGTTAATTGATGTAACTGTGTTTAAGCTGTATTTTGTTACTTGCTTACACTGCATTTATTTATTCTGTCCATTAAATTTAAGTGCTGTTGTGTTTTCATTACCTCTGTATTTGCTAATTACTGTAGCATTTCCACAGCTACAGTTTTATCCTAAGTTAACATTCCTAGGATCGTACTAAGATACCCACTACCAAAATTACCTTGTGTCCAGACTACATGCATTTATATCTTAACAAGTTATCATAAATCTATCATGATCTTTACTGTACAGCTAATCCAAAACTAATGTTCTCCTCTTAGTCAAAGGCAAACATGTTCTATCTATAATTCATTTATCTGGTGCCAGTTGGCAAAGCTTTTAACTAGCTAAGGTTTTCCAGTTATCCAGTTTCTCTCTCTAATAGCTTTGTGGAAAAAATATCCTTTATGCGACCACTGCATTTTCCATGGCTAAGCTGAACTATGATCTCATTAAGGAATTTACCCATTATTTTAATTTTTCTTTCATGGCTCTGGGACTTTTTGTCTCCCACAGAGTTTCAGTAGTTAAAGATGAACTGAACAATGTCTGACAGAGAATTTTAAGGTAGTGTATATTGAGATGTACTTTCAGTGGAAACCATGCAGGATACTTATGTGTATGTATGTATGTATAAATGCATATATGAAAGTTCAGAGGATGCATAGTTACTTAGAGCAGTAATTTTGTATTTCTGAATTAGTTATTTCTGGAGTGAAAGCTTGTTGACTTAATACAAACTGTCAAAATACTGGGCAGCTTTTATGCTTTCTTCTTGCTTTTGAGAATTTTTTCAGTTTATTAATGTAATGAGAAAGTCAAATTGATGCCACTGTATATTCTAGTTCCAGTCAACTCTAGAGCAAGAAGCAAGAGCGGTTCAGCAGCAAAGCAGATGCACGAAGAGGCTGTGGAATCTCCTTAGATGATTTGGCTAGATCCAGACTAGCCTGGATGTAACTTTGAAGCTTGCTCTGCCTTAGTTCTGATGTACTATGCATCTGTGCAGTTCTTACATGCACTCTTTAAGGTTGCATATTTTTTCTCTTCGTTACCCAACTTTTTTGAAAATACTTAGTTTTCCATTCCAATGGTGAACTTCCTTGGTGAACTGTGTGTTGCTGTGACAGCGCTAAGATGCAGTACTAAGGTAATTGTTTTTGTGTTTGTTTTCCTTTTCTTCTCCAATAGGTGAGAGCATTTTAGTCTGCAAGCCCTCAGAGAGATCAAAAGCTGCTGCTCTACTTCAGGGATCTCTCAAGCCTGTTTGCAGCTGTTTGCTTAGAAGAGAAGGGGAAGGTGTTACTTCTAGCATGAAAAGAGCAATACTTGAGGTACAGGACACTCAGAGAGGGATTAGAATTGTGCTTCTACCCTTGTAGGATGGTTTCTTCTGTGACACCATCAAATGTTTTCTGTGCACTTCTTTTTCATGTGTTTCCTCCTTTATCAATCCAGTCATCTTATTTGGGTCTGCCAGCTTGCCTCAGTATTGAGCATTTTGTCTAGGATGTTTCTCTGCTTGCTGCAGATTGGGATGTGAGCAGTCAAAGAAGCTTTGCTGTTGCATTTAGATGTACTCAAGCAGCAGGCAGAACTAAGTGTAACTCTTAAACTTTAGGTGTGACCTGACGATCTTAGCTGGAGCATGCTTGTAAATTACTGATCCTAGAGGCTTTGTGGGCTGAATTGGGCAATAATGACATTTGTGGAACCTTGTAGGTCTCTTATTTACCCCCTCAACTTACCTACCTCTTCTGCATAGGAATAATTGAAATTTTGTGAATACAAAATGGGGTGGCACCCAATTTGCTCACTCTTCTCTAGGGCTCCTATAGGAGGAGAAAGGACCAAAAGGATTTTATTCCACATAGGTGATTTTAGGTCCCTTTCCAAAGTGGCTTTTGGGCTTGAACTTTCATTAGATACAGAATTCTTTAAATAGAATTTATTTGCTATACTTTTATGCATTTTGCAAACTTTTGTGGTGCTTAGAACTTGGTAGTACTTCTACAGATTTTGAATTTTAGCAGACCAATGGAATTTCTAAATGTATTTTTCTACATAAGAGCTTTCTAAAAGAATGGGGTTTCTTTAAAGCAAAACCAAGATCCAAGGTAAGCAAAATCACTCTCAGCACTCATATTTATTAAGAGAAACCTTCAGCATGCTCAATAGCCTTACAAGAACTCCATCTTCATGGTTTGCTTTTTGAATTCATAAAATTTCAGTTTGTGTTCTAACATATTTTAATATTTCAGTGTTGGCTAAGAAAAATGCCTTAGGCTAGTTTCAAATCTAAATTGCTGCTATATGTATGTCCACTCGCAAAATAAGATTTTGTAAATTATTATTTTCTATAGCTTAGTCTTCTTACTTCTACCCAAGATGACTGACTTCTTGCCAAGAAAGTCTTTAAAAAGTTGATTGTTGCTTTGCCTCATATTCCCCTCTCTGGGAAAATGGTTTTTTAAAACTGAGATGATGGATCACTCTCTTTGGTTCTCTGATCTGATGTTCTGTCCTACTGCATCTCTGGCAATATGAACAGGTAGTTTTCTTCAACAGATCATAGTGGGGAGAGTAGCCAACACTCCAGAGGATGTGCAGACCTATGCCTCTTGCACTCTGCTTGCATCCAGCTTGAAAGAAAGCAAGTGGGAAAATGGGAAAGGGCAAGACAAAGCACAGGCTGGACCTATCGAGGCTTGTGTGACCTGGCTACTGGAAAATGAATTCATTCAGGTTGTGGACTCTGGCAATGATGTGAAAGGTAAAGCTGGTGTTCCTCTCACTGACTGCAGTTAGTTTTGATTTGCTAACTGAGTAGATGATCAATTTAAATTAATAGTAAGGACTTCTCTGCATTTTTATTTTATTTTAAAGAATTGTGTATCAAGAATTTTCTGGCTTTCTGGAAGGTTTCTTTACACATGCTTTAATACCTTTTGTATGCACATATTCTTGGAAAGCACATCACATCACCTGCACATCACCTCTAAGACTGATGCATCTTAGTGTACAAAGTTCCAAAATATCTTTAAACAAAACAAACTTTAACTACAGGATTGGTGCATATTAACTGCAATCTGTGATTTTTGTCTTTCTAAAAGAAAAGAAAAAGGAGAGTTTAGACATAGGCAATGCTAAGCCTGTTATTGTTTATGTTTTTCTGTCTTCAGAATGGAGACATATATTATTATTGAAAAAGCAGCTGTGAAGAGTTAGAAGTCTCTCAAATACAGCATAATCTGAAAATTATTATGAACGTCCACTTAAATATTTCTCTATATAATACATATATATATTTTTTTAAACAGCAAAGGTTTATCACCCAACACATCTTGGCTCAGCTACTCTTTCCTCTTCTCTTTCACCAACTGAAGCCATGGAAATCTTTGCTGACCTGCAACGAGCTATGAAAAGCTTTGTTCTGGAGAATGATCTGCATATTGTCTATTTGGTAGGTTCCTCATTCTGTGTCTTGTATTTTCTACTACCAAAACTAAGGGAACACTGTACAATGCAAAGTTTTTGACAGCTCCATGAACATAGGTTTGGATTTTTCTGAGCTTTGCTTAGCTTATCCTTCATGAAGAAAAGTTTCTAAATTGAATGCCGTTTAGAATTAGTGTGTTATCACAGTGTCTGTTGTATAGGCAGGTGCTGTGTGCCATTTAACCCCATTGTTATCACTCTTGACTTCCTAAGGTTTTAGAATTTAGTAAGTTTTGATCATAAGATGACGGTAATTTTTTTGAGACACTTGAAGCCGATGAAACAAATTGATTTTTGTATGTGTGTTTGGGATCAGCAGACTTAATTTCATATTACTTTTGGAGACCCAGAAAAATGTTGGACATTTAGTATCTATTTTGCTTCAAAAAGCCTCAGTGAGCCACACCACTTTTTTTTCTATGGGTGGGCCTTTCTTTGTTTCAGTTACAGTCAAATCCATCCCTGATTTATTTTATTTGCCTGGTGATGCTACCAGGGCTAAAGGAAGGAATGTGATAAATCTCGTGAGGGAAAAGTGTCCCAGAGTGTGTCAAGATTTATGAACACAGACACTTGAAAAGCTAAGCACTGCTGTTTAAGACTTTGGGAGAGGAAGCCATGAACTTGTGAAGACTAGTGAGGTAACCAGATGAATTTGCACTGAACTTGGGATTCATGGCTGCCAGAGGCCCATCATGCAATCATCAGCCGAAATCCGACAGTCAGCTTTAGCCTTCTTTAAGTGTAAGAGGTATTCTCTTTACCAGGATGATAAATCAAAGACAGAATTTGGGAAACTTGTCTGAAATAAAAGTTCACTTTAAGAGGAATGTGCTTGCAATTACAAAGCTTGTTGAGCTGGGAGAAAGGGTCAGGCAGGAGCCTGAGGGTTCCTGTCCCTGCTAGCTGTGTTCAGTAGCCCAGTTATGGGCTAATACTGATAGATTTTTTTTGTTTTTGATCTACTGCTGTCCCATTTGTACTCATATCTCTGTTTTAGAGGACCACATTATATTTTGTTCTATTTCTTCTAGGTAAAATGAACTCCTTTTTGTTATGCACCAGTAAATTTTTTCCCTGTTTGCATCTCCAAAACAGAAAAAAAGGGATGAAATTTGTTCCTTTCCTGGGGTAGAGGCAGTGATGGCATTATGTTTTTTATGCTGTACTTTTTAATTGCAGCAGCTTGCCTAAGGTTATTTTAAATCATACAGTATTGAATGAAATGTTCATGAGATTCTCTTAAGCTACTCTAAAACACTTTCTTGCTAGTCTGTTCATTTTCAAGGCCAAAGGTTTGTTTCATTTTCTTGCCTTTTAGGTTTTTAAGTGTTGTTCTTCTTATGTTCCTTATGGGCTGCAGGGAGTTTATCTGCTAAAATGCTTTTTAATTCTTTTAAGCTTGAATCTTTTACTTGTGCAAGTATGAGACTGAATTCCAAGCCCTTGTGTTTTAGGGAAGTTGATTAAAACAAATAAGGATTTGCTAGACTAGGAAAATAATTTTCTTTAAAGAAAAAAACTAAACCACAACAAAAGCCCAATAAACAACAAAAGATAAAGCCCCATGTTAATCACTTTTTGTACTTCTCAGCAGATGAAGAGGCATGGATGATTTACAACCACATAGGCATATAGTATTCTGTGCCATCTAACATTTGTGCCAAACAGCTCTTAGTTCTTTCAAAATAATTAATCTTGCTTTATATCGATAAAGATATGAAGTAGTTTTATCTCCTCATAGAAAAACTAACTGTGTGTTGACTAAACATTAATAGAGTTGGTTTTATGTCTAAAAAACATTTTAAAAAGGCTCTGGAGGGGTTTTTTTTAGTGTTAATAAAAGTTGAGATTTTTTTTATACTCAAGATAAATGAAAATTTCAGCAAATTCTGTTAAAATCTCTGTCCTTCCTGCTTTATCAGATGCTGCAGCAGTGGTTAGTGTGGTTACTCATGGTTTTAAAAGGCTGATAGATATCTGCAAATTATGTTAAAAAAAGAATAAAATTTTGTTTTCTTCAATGACATTGAAGATATAGCTTAAAATCTTTTAGTGACTTGGATTTAAAGAATAATCTGGCAAAGATTCTAAATTGTTTAATCATTGGAGTACCCATATGAGTCAGATCTCATCAGTACAAATATCAAAGAAACTGGATTACAAGAGTTTTTACTTTCTTCATGGGTACATGTGTATGACTCAGTGCCTTTACGTAGTGCATAGGATGCTCTAACCACATTCCCTAGGCTGTAGTTTTGTTTACCCAAAACTGTTTACTTCTGTTTATTTCTCTGAAACAGTTTTTGGCATTGTCTTATTTTCTTTAGGTCACCCCAGTGTATGAGGAGTGGACCACAATTGATTGGTACCAGTTTTTCTGCTTATGGGAGAAGATGCCTGCCTCAATGAAACGTGTGGCTGAGCTGGTGGGGATCGAAGAAGGCTTTCTAGCTCGCTCTGTGAAGGGCAAAATCACAGCTAAAACAGAGAAACAGCACAGACAAATGGCCATCCACAAAAGGTACCCACAGAATGTGGGTGTGAACGTGCAGAGATTAGAGGCTATAACACTTGTAATGCTCTGTGTTTGTTTTCAGGAACTGGCTCTTTTTCTGAGCTGATAGGTCAGAACCTGGACCTGGTCTGCTCTGTTCCGAGAACATTGGTGGCACAAGATGTTTGTGCTGATGTTTTTGGAAGCCATCCTGTCTGTTTCTTTTGTGTGCTACACTGCAGAACTGTTCTGTCTTGTGTATCATGGTACATTTGCCATGTACAGTAATGTGCCCTGGATGACAGTTTCATTTCTTCATGTACTTCTTTAACAGGTTTTTCACCAGCCTTGCCCTTCTGGATTTAATCAGCGAGGTTCCTTTACAAGATATGACCAAGAAATATGGCTGTAGTCGTGGTCAGCTTCAATCCCTGCAGCAATCTGCTGCCACTTATGCAGGCAAGTTGTCTGAGCAAAATACCCCAGGAGTCTTAGGCTAGTCTGGATTTTTTTTTTTTTGTCCTTCCAAATTTGGGGCTAAGATAGTACCACTCTGTGGCTAACAGCAAACAGCCTTGTAAAACCACTTATGGATTTATAGCTTAACCTGTGGTTGCCCCTGCTGTGGAACCACAGAGTGTGCAGTGGAAAAGGAGCCATCTGAGGGGAGCAAGCAGTGTGCAGTTAATGTCTGTGGAAATCAGCTGTGTACTGTGCAGGAATGTAGTTTGTTAAATACTAAGTATGGAAATTAGTACAAGTCCATTCTAAAGCTTTACTCTATCAGGAAAGAATACCTTTCAGCATTGAATAAAGTTTGGAGCCTCTAAGATGGGACATAGCTTTCTTCTGAGTGCAAAATTAATTGGCCAGAAGGTATAAGGTTACAGTTTTCAAAACAGAGTGAGTGGCTTCTGGGTCATTTATCATCAGATCACAGGAGGGCAGCTGCTACCTTTAACTTCCCTAAGAAGACTGTGTGGGGGTAGAAGTAACAGCCCACCATGTAACTGAGATATATTTTTTTTTTTCTCTTGCCTAAATCCTTCATTACTCCATAAGTGGGTTTTCAGTTTTGATGACAGTTTTAGCTCAACTTGCAAAACCCTCTGTGTGGGTTGCAGCATGAGTCAAAGCCCCAAAATGAAAAGGTCATGCCAACTGATGCAGAGTAGTTAAATTTAATTCTGGTAGTATAAATAACTTTGTAGCAGTTTCATAATCCTATATTTCCAGTGATAATAATTTTCACAGGAGTAATCTGGGAAGTAAAATGAAGTATTGATATGACATAGAGTTAAGAGATATGATAAAATTGTATTCTATAATCACTAAAATTAGTGAGGGATGCCATGTCTTTCAGTGGTTTTCATAGTAGATGCAATCTGTGAGTCAGAAACTGTCTTTTCTGTGCTCTTTTCCTTCTTCCATGCACTAGGGACTGCAGTTGTAGCCTTTATCAAAGGATTTGCTACCTCCTATGATGCTCTAAGTAACTGAAATCCTGCAGGCCAAGGTCTTCTTTTATGGATGTCAGTACGGGGTTTGCTCAAAGATCTATGGCTTTCCTTAGTGACTCTCATCACTACTTTTTCCTTTGCCTTATTTTTTTCGGTATGACTGCTTCATAGGACTCCTGTTCCAGGATATGCATGTACTTCAAACTTTCAATATTAGCATCTTTGTAAAAACAGTGTCATTCAGAATTTCTGCCTCACTGATTAACCAGCTAATTGCTGATTGAATTCTGCAAAACTAATAGTTGTGATAAACATGAGTTAGTTTCTGTAAATAATGGGAATGTGATATATAAAATGAATGCTGATTCAGACTGGGGGGTGAGGAGTGAATCCAGCTTAGTAGAACTGGGGGTGGAGTTCAGACATTAATGTAACTTTTGTGTTCCAGGAATGATAACAGTTTTCTGTAATCGACTGGGCTGGCACAACATGGAGTTGTTGCTCTCTCAGTTCCAGAGCCGCCTCACTTTTGGTGTGCAGAGGGAGCTCTGTGACCTGGTCCGAGTGTCTCTGCTGAATGCACAGCGTGCTAGGGCACTTTACAGCGCTGGCTTTGTCACCGTGGCTGATCTTGCTAAAGCCAGTCCTGATGACGTGGCAGCTGCTCTGAAGAACTCAGTACCATTTAAAAGGTGAGAAATCAGTAAGTCCAGGTCAAGTAAAGGAATTTGTAAGGTGAAGGATGAAGCCTGCAATAAAATATGGCAACCCTTTGGAACTTTGTGTCAAATGTTGGTTAGAAATAACTTGTAGGTCTCTCCAACTGATCACAGTCATTCCATGATTATTCTGAAATTAATAGAAGCATCTTGTATTTACAGAATAAGTTTTTGAGACCTTATTTTTCTTCTTATCCCTCTTTTCAATGCACTGTTTAGTCCTGTGTAGATTGTCAGTGTTGTCTGGGGAGTTTTTACTCTAAAAGCAGCTCCACCATATGTTCAAAGTAGTTGATGATTTATTACTGATTATCTTTTGGGGTTCTCTTGTGATTATATGTTAGTGCAGTAACAAACTTCCTTGATCAAGTACCTGTTGGACTGTGCCATGACACATATCTGGTTTGTGCTCTTGAAGTTTCCTTTCTTTGGAAAATGGTGCATGGAAGATGATTCATTGAGACCTGCATCTTGCCCTAGTAGGAATTGGAACTTGCCTGGGGTACATTTGAACACAAAAATCTGGCAATGCTTTTGGGGTACGCAGCCAGTAATATCTTTCATCGACATTATGTTCATCTTTAGAAATAGTTATTTGCAATTAAGTTATTTCCCATCAAGTGCATTATATTTTAGGTAGAGTGCTTCTGTAAAGGAAGTTGTGAAGACAGATTAAATGGGAGCAGAGGAGAACAGTGCCAGCTCCTTGTGTTGTTGGTTATGTTCTGCAGGGATATTTACATCTGTCTGTTACCTTCCCCACAGTGTTCGTAGGGCCGTGGATGAGGATGAAGAGTCAGCAGAGGAGCGCCGGGCCGTGCGCAGCATCTGGATGGCTGGAATGAAGGGCTTAACTGAAAGAGAAGCAGCCTCTGTTATTGTGGAGGAAGCCAGGAGACTTCTGCAGCAGGATTTGGCACTGTTGGGTGTGCAGTGGACCCCAGAGTCTTTTCTTGAGACTGATACATCCTCTGTGATCAGCAGTGAGTCAGAACTGGAAGACAGACTACAGAGATCAGATGGAGAGGAGTCTGCTGAGTCTTCAAGGGTGTTAAATAAAAAAGGGTGCAGAGTTCAACACTGTAATGGCTTTGGGTCTCAGATTGGAAACTTATCAAATATTAAAAAGGGATATAAAAGGCAACTGAGCAGTAGCACAGAAAGCTCTGTATTTGAGAATGAAGTCCTGGGCAGGAAACAGGCTCGAGCAGAGGAAGACAAGGATGATCTTGTGTCCAGGGCTAGAAAACGGCCAAATGTGTGCAGAGGAAATGAAAACATAGAAGAAATTTCTCTGGCCAAAACCAAGATGGATTCCAGAACATCAGTCCGAGAGGACCTTACTGAACAAGGAAAAACACCAACATTGAGAGCGGAGTCTTCAGCCTCTAGATTGATTAAAAGCACAGATACACATTTAAATCAGACTAGGAAGAAAAATACCACTTCAAAACTGCAAGGGTCACTTCTTGAAGATTCAAATAAGCTTAGCATAGACGTACAAAAACTGCCTTTTTTCCACACCACCATGTCTACAGATAATTTTGTTTCAAACCAAAATAATAAGGAATTTATGGAAACAGATTCTGTAACTTGTAAAGTCTCAAGTTCTGTACAGATGGGGGAATTTAAGATTGGGAAGAAAGCTAAAGTGGAAGAATTATTTACAGAACCTACCACTGCTAATGAAGGCATGCCTAAGGGGAGAGCAGGTTTTCAGGCACCTGTTATGCTGAATGGTATTCCACACACCAGTGTGGAGATACATGGTATTGTAGGAAGTAGAGGAATACCTGCTAGTGCTAGGACACAAAGAACTGACAAAACTGGTGGTGAACAGAATAAAAGGAATAAAACTCGAACAGATGTGACCTGTGCTGAGGTGAGGATTGATAAACATTTTTGTCCTGATGAGGAGAAAACCTGCAATATTCAGAATGGTGGCAAAAATGGGACTGAAAAGTCCAAAGGAATATTGTTACAAGCTGGAACACTGCAGAGTGGCAACAGTCATCAAGATTTTCTGAAAGGGTCTTTAGTAAAATCCAGAGGTATTTGCAATGCAGATGGGGTTCAGAATGGTCCAGCCTGTCATCTGTTCTCTGACTCTAGAGTCTTTGAAGACAGCATCCAGTTGGATACTCAAACTGAAATGATAATAAAACAGGAGGGAGCAGCCAGAATTACAGGACAGCAGGGGATACAAGGTTCAAAGCTGGCGGCAATACCACAGCAGGAAATATCAGAAAAACTAGGCAGTTTATGGACTGAGAATGATGCTGATAAAAGGCTGGCTCCAACAGTTAGGAAACTGAGCTTCCCAAGTCTTATCACAACAAATAACATTACAAAAAACACAACTCAGCACTGTAGTATTGAAGTTTTGGAGTCTGGAGGCCTTAATTTGCAGCCTGTAGAAAAGAAAATAAAGCCTGCACCTTGCCTTAAAGAAAGCGATTTCTCAGTGACTGACTCACAGCTACAGAGTTTTCTACAAGATTACCAGACCCAAAATTCAGTGGAAAGGGAGAGTGTGTCTAAAGACCTGAATAAAGCAACCTGCCATTTTGGTAGGGAACACATTATACAAGTAGAATGCCAGCCTGTCCCTGAAACAAGCCTAAATATGAGTGATAGCTTGTTGTTTGATGATAGCTTCAGTAATGTTAGTGACCTTTCAGCTGTTCACATCATGGAAGTTAATGGAAAGGACCCCGTGGCTTTGCTTTCTCCAGATGGTGTTTTACAGAATCCAAGGCCTGTTGAGAAAAAATTTGATGTCAGTGACAATGAGAAAGAACATGAGAATCCTGCACAGTGTAACAATATGTCTCTAACATCCTTGGATGTAATAGCAGAAGTTTTAGACCATGGAAAGTCCCTGTCTTTTCTGAAAGACGTTCCTTCTATGTTTCAAGGTCAGTCAAGATTAAGAAACTCAGTCATTTGTAACAATCATATCAGACCAAAGGATTTAGTAGGAGATCAAGGTGAAAAGCTCCAGAGAAGCCACCAAGCTTTGGAGAAGAATCCCCATCCAGCGATGTGGACTGGATGCTCGTTTGAACTAAGCCCAGGATTGCAGGATGTGTTGGACAAATGGCCTAGCCTCTCAGACATTGAACCAGTTGCAGCAAGTTCCAATTTGAAAGGAGAGTTAGTTGCTCCTATTGTTACTCAAGAGCCAGATCCAGTTTTTGAATCTGACTTTAGTGAGCCAGAGCCTTTGCCCACTTGCCAGGAATCAAAAAGCCCTTTCAGCGTTAAAGAAAAAATGGAAAGCTCGGATCTTCAGAAAACAGATGGCATAACGCTTCAGCTCAAGGGAAGCAACAGAACATCCTGTCCTGCACCAGATAGTAATAATGGGTTTATTCCTCCAACACCTCCCAAAGAGCTTTTTCTAAAAAGTTCTATTTCTCTCCCTGTGAGATCTTTAAGAAAGGGACAAGTCACCTGCAAGAATGAAGGGCAGACGATTCAGCTACAGTGGAATAGTCAGGGCAACGCAGAGCAGCAGGTAAAAACTTTCCAGGTCAATCTTGGATGTCTAGACCCAACTGAGACAGATGAGATAAAAGATGATTCCACTATAGACCAAGGCTTTTCACTGCAGCTATCTCAGGATGTTTTTCCATTTGTTCCCTTAAGTGCTGAAAGTTTCACTATTATTGACGTAGCAAGTGACAAAGCACTTTTCCAGACTTTTGTTGCGGAATGGAAGGAGAAAAGCAGATTCTCAATCTCAGTGGCATGTGAAAGAGCAAAATGCCTTTTGTCTCCCAAATCAACGATTGGTGGCAAATTCAAAAAAGGTCAGTTTCCTGTTCCATTGCATTATTTTGTGAACAGAATGTGGTACCTTCAGCTTAAAGCAGGCCTAGGGAAGGAAAGGATATGCAAAAAAGGAGAAAAATCACTGATATAATATAATTATGGAATGTTTGTGGTTCAAAGGGCCCTCTGGAGATTATTTAGTCCAACTCCCCTGCTAAAGCTGTTTCACGTAGAGCAGGATGCACAGGATCATGTGCAGACAGCTTTTGAATATCTCTAGGGAAGGAGACTCCACAACCTCTCTGGGCAATCTGCTGCAGTGTTCTGTCATCCTCAAAGTAAATAAGGTTTTCCTCCTGTTCAGATTAAACCATCCATAAAGCATCCCTCCCAAATTCTGGCCTTTTGTAGCAACCTCTTCAAGAGTTGAGATAGAAGTGTAATCCTTCCTTCCACTTTAAAAAGTGTTTCACATTTGCCTGTCAAAAATCTATTTTGATAGTTATGAAATGTTGTTGTCTTTATGGCAATGTGATAGCAAAGAATCTGACTGCTTAATCTTGTCATTTTAAAGGAAGAATATGTTTAAAAAGCAGCAGCAAACTTCAGCATATGAATACTTCTGTGGGGAAAAAAAAGAAGCAATATTGCAACAACCCAGAGACTGATCTGAGTTTCACATGTGCTTGTACTAAACCAAGTTTATATATTTAAGATATTTGAAAATATTTAACCTTGGTTCAGAGAAGTCACAGAAGAATATTCAGATGCTCTCACGTACCAACAAGTTGCTAACACTTCATTGCTATGACCAAAGACCTATCAAGGAAATTCTTGGCACCAACTCTCCATTTTCTACTAACCGTAGCTCCTTTTCTTTACTGAGACTCGATAATATTCAATTTTAGGCTCAACTGTATGTATTTGTATTTTCAGGGTTCCAACTTTTCTGTATTTACAGATGCCATTTTATAATAGTAACTTAAAATTATTTCTTTAGTGAGTTCTCCGCAGTGGATGCAAGTTAAAGATGATGGATTTCCTGTCCAAGGATGCAAAGACGTCTTGGTAGTTGGACTGGCAGTGTGTTGGGGTGGAAAAGATGCCTACTATATCTCTTTGCAGCAGATCCAAGACCAGACTGGTAAGTGAGCAGACAGGCTCTGCTGGATTACTTGACACTGCATCTCAAAAAAGTTCCTTCAACAGATGAGGTTCTTGGAAGTGTTGTGATTGTCCTGACCCCAGCTCTGTTGTGTGGAGAAGTCATTTAGTAGTCTTAGGTGTTAAACAACCTTGGTTGCTGTGGACACAGCTACAGTACCGTGTACTAAGGTCAGATGATTGGCTCAGACACTGGACTGTTAGCAGGCATATGGCTAAAACATTTGCTCGCTCCCAGGTTCTTTTATCTAACTTGCTTTTCCCTTTCGATCTCTTCCAATTTTTGCTCTCCAAAACAAATCTAGTACTCAAATGCTGAACATAGCCCAATCTGTGCTAAATGACCTTGTGACCAGGATTTGATTGCTGGCTATCTTTTGTTTGTTAGTACAAACACTGCATATTGCTTTTGGGAGCCTTGTCTAGTTTGATACCAGTGCTATAGATGTATTGTTATTTGTTCATAGTTCAACTGTAGCTTTTGTGCTTTAGGTGGTTGCATTCTAGATATTAATCTTGCCTTTTTTTACCATGTAATGGGTTAAAATATGTCTTTTTCTTGTACTTCCTGCCTTAGAAATCAGTCTGAGTTTGGCACCACCACCTTTGGACCAAAACCTATCTGTGACAGAGAGATTGAACCATCTGCAGCTGTATCTGCAGAAGCCCAAGAAGCATCGCTCACTTATTATGTATGACTTCATTCAGCACTACAAAACTCTGCTGATGGCTTGTGGCATCTCTTTGGAAGGAAGTTTTGAGGACCCAAAGGTTTGCAGGATTAAGAAATTTCGCTTGGGTGAAACTGCTAGTTTAAGCACAACAGTGGAAAGACAGGAGTACCTTCTGGTACTTCTGTTATTTAGGTATAAATCTGTCGAAAGGTTTAGTGAAATTTTCTTTCAGTGGGCAATCTAGAACAGTATTTTGAGGACAGACACTTTGCTATGAATGTTCATAGTGCCTGCAAGAGAAACAGAGTTTCAGAGGTTAGCACATTATTTCATACCTCACTTGGCAGGGGAAATGAAGATAAATCTCTCCCCAGTCCCAGTAGACAGGACTTAACTCCTGTTTTGTTGCAGTAAGAAGCCTGGGTCTGAAATGTTTCAAGTAAAACGGTCAGGTTGTTTCTTCTGAGACCAAAAGACTGTAAGCAAAAGATTTAACCACCATGCCACTATTTTCTCAAAACAAAACAAAGTTTACATGGAATTTCAAAACGTTTAGGTACTAGTTTTGTAACTCACTTGAAACACTAGCTTGAGGTAAATACCTTGTTGCCCATGTAACAAAAAGCTCTGGATGCACAGAAAATCCTGTTGATTTTAAAAGCTTGCATTGCATATGGGCTGGACAGCTTCATGGCAATATTCAGCTCTGCAGGAAAGTAGATAAGATGTTCAACACAAGGACAAACATAGATTTTTTTCATAACAAGACATAGTTTTAGGATGAAATTGAAGAGCAGTAAAAGTATCTTTCCTTTCACTCTTCCATGTAATAGTCATACTCATGTTGGTTCATTTTAGTGATGCAATGAATATATACATACACCCTTCCCAACTCCATAAATATACATGTGGGTTTTTACTTCTGCTTGCTTGGCAGATGCAATGTAGGAATCTGTGTTTCATTCTGTTTTGACACAAGAAATTGAAATATACATGTAAATGAATTTGCTTTGAAGACAGGTGATTAAGCTCTACCTGTTCTGCAAAAGACAGGAGAGCTCAGCTTGGCTAATATTCTAGATCAATAGCAAGTTCTAATCTCAACAAAGTCATTTTTCAGGTTAGACATGTTTTGATTCTGATTTTTGTGTTTATTCCTTTTGAGTTAAGTATTAGTAAGTGAAAAGATACTTCAAGATGTGTTTATTTGGCACGGGATAAATTTTTCAAAAGTACAGAAATAACTTTTCATTCTCACTCAAGAATTAAGCTCTTCAGTGACTTAGGCCCTCCTGAATGTTTTTACTGAAATGATGTAACAAATTATTGCAGTTTCCCTGCCAAATGAAAAAAAAATAATATCCACTCTAACCTTGAATTAATGCCTGGTTAAATATTTTTGCATTGTGTTATGACTAAAAGGTACAAAAATTGTCTCATGGAGGTCTCTCTTTTTAAGGTTGCGTGTTGGCTGCTAGATTCTGGCTCCAAGGAATATACCCTTCACAGTATGGTGACCAATTTTCTCCCCAGTGAGCTGCCCCTCCTGGAAGGAGTGGGCACTGGCCAAGGAGTGCAGAGCCTGGGGCTGAGCGCCAGTAGAGAACAGTCTGGGCGGTACAGAGCAGCCATAGAGTCTGTGCTTATCTTCAATGTCATGGACCAGCTCCACAAGGAATTACAGAAGGAAAATTTGACAGGTAAAGAGACCTCCTCCTTCCCTTTGGGGGCAAAGATAGAGGGTAAATACAGCTGTCCTACCACAGGCTGAATGATCAGTGCAGAAGAGAGCTGGGTTTGGAAGTTCTTATCTAAATATATTCTCTCAAAATGTTCATTTGTTAAAAGAAAAGAGGGAAATTCTCTTGGAAGCATATATATTCTGAACAAAAAAAAAAAATTAAAATATAATCCTTATATCCCAAACCTCCACCAGTTCTAGTGGTTAAGGCTGTAGCAGAGTCTATTCTAAATCTCTAAATCAAGCAGATTTGTACCTCCCAAGTGAGTACCCTGGTCGTTCTGAGGAGGTTTTGGGTCTGTCTATGATTTCTCATGAGTGTTTTCAGAAGTTTTTGGATTTTCTTGTCAGAAGTAATTACCAAAATCCTCAAATGTTTTCTGAAGGAAACTTATTGCTCTTTGGCCTGCCCACATAGCATGATTTGTCATGTATGCATTGTGTCCATGAAACTCTTGTGATTCCATAGTGAATGATCCTATATATTTGCACTAATAATTGCTAGGTGCTTGTGCTGTTTTAAAACAAGCCATCAAAAAAACTCTCAAAAATATACCTATTGATGGTCATGATGATAGTTCCCCCTAAATTATATCCAGAGGCAAGGATTATGGTCCAATCCTGCTGAAGTATTTTATTGCAAATTTACCATATTATTTATGATTGTTACAGTTGAACCTTAGAACACTTTAAAAAGATGTGGGTGGTGGAATTAAAGTGTATCAAATTAGAAAGCCTTACATTAAGCATGTCTGCAATTTATAAAATGTTGATCTACAAAGAGGTGTATTTTTTCAAAAAAGAAATTGACAGAAGCTGCTTCCTTAAATACTTTTGTGGCAGGAAGTTCTGGAGCACTTCTTATTATCAAATATTTCTTATTCCAGAAAAAAAAAGTATTTAAATGAAATCTACAGTAAAAGATTTCAGTGGATCAGAACATTTTAGTATTTTCAAAACTGAGGATTCTCCTTTTTTTAAATTTAATGGATGTCTTTATCTGCAGTTGATCTGTTTTATAAAATATTTTCTTGGGTTTGCACTTACTACAGATGTATTTTCTAAAGTGGAGATGCCCACCCATTATTGTTTGGCTCTGCTGGAGCTGAATGGCATTGGTTTCAGCACAACAGCCTATGAAACCCAGAAACAGGTCATGCAGGCTAAACTGAGCCAGATTGAGACCAAGGCATATCAGCTGGCAGGGCACAGCTTCTCCTTGACCAGTCCTGATGACATTGCAGAGGTACGTGAGCATTGGGGTGGGAGGGGGAGAACTTCCCCAGAAGTTATCATCAAGAGACTTTGGCTAAAATAAGAAAAAAATTCTTCATGGGAAGAGTGAAGAAAAGACAAAATGCAAACCCAACTCTGCTGAGAGTTCATTTATCCTTACGCTCATTATGAGCTTGCTGCCTGCAAGAGAGGCTGTGTCTCTCCTGCTTGTTACTGATCATTCTGGTTTCTGCCAACTTTAGCAGAGATAAAGAAGGTAGAAGTGGAAATATGTATGTTGGAAATAAAAACCAAGTGAAAATAAGCATGTAGTTTGTATAGGACCTTGGCCTCTCAGGGTGCATGAGATGATCTGCCAGTCAAATGGCTTTTGGAGTTTTTTGGATGAATGGTACAGGACTGGAGAAGCTTTTTTGCAATGCCAGTGTCCAGCACACAAGATGTGATTTAGTGTCATGTAGTCTTAAGCCTAAGAAGAGTTGAGTTGTACTGAAAAGGATGCGTTGTTACCCTTGCCCCTGTACAGGCATGAACAAGGAGGAAAAACTGCTTTAAACGTTTTGAATCAACTACTGTCTGCTTTTAAGAACCTTTTAAGAACTGATATTTTTTAAAGTCTAAGAAACAGATTTCTATGTAAAATAGCAACTCTTTCATTCCTGAAGAATTTCACTTACATTTTTTAATGTACATTACATGGAATAATTAAAGTAAATTAAAATTGCTGTGCATAGTTTTCTCCCCATCTTCTTTTTTTTCTCCATATACTATTTTCTTGCTAAGGGGCTGTACTTTATATGGAAGTAGTAAAAATCTGCAAGCAGCTCTCAGTAAAAGAAATTCCACAGAAATATTTATTTTTGTTGCAAATGTAGAAATCTTGCTCAGTAACAGTAGTCTGAGTTAGAATTCCTGAAATAATGCTTGACTTCAGTTTCACTCTGCTTCATGTCTGAAATGCTGTTTTCTGAACTACAGAAGCTTGTATCTCATGTGGAAATTTATTATGAGTCATGTAAAGTATCTTGTATAAGTTAATGAAACTTTACCCTTCTAGTTTTATGTCACTGAAACTTCTGTGCTACATAAATGGGAGAAAAGCTTTCTGTTCCCTTCTGCCAGCTGTGAAATCAAAGACAATAGCTGCTAAGTAGTGTATAGTGTATGATGCTACATAGAAACATGAAGTGAAAAATTAAGAGCTATATTCTCTCTGTCATCAAATGAACATATACTTAATTTTCTGGTTTTTGTCAATTTGTTAGAAAAACTAATATTCTAAGTATTCTCTTAAAGGTATTTGTGACCACCTCTTTCTCTGCCATTCATATTGTTCTGAAGCCTACTCCCTGCTAACACTTCTTTTTTTTTCACATATGTTCTTCCCACTTTCAGTTATCTGAATATTTTATTACAGTTGATTGTCAGTAATAACCTCGCTTATTGGATGGAGTTAATTACCTTTTCTAAAAGCGTACCTCTGAATTTAAACTTAGAGTGTTCAGAAAATGAGATTTTAAATTGCATTTCGTAGTTAATTAAAATGAGGAGGAATGACTTTGATAGCCAGGATCTTTAATCAGCTTTTTAATTACCTGAAACATTTGTAACTTTGGCTGGAACAAGCTGTTTAAGTGCTCAGTTGCTTTTGTTTTCTCCTGGGAGTAGTGTGAGGAAACTGATTTGACATGCTGGCCTCTTTCAGGTGTTGTTCCTGGAGCTGAAGTTGCCACAAAATGGAGATGTGAAAGTCCAAGGGAACAAGAAAACCCTCGGTTATACCAGAAGAACAACTGCTAAAGGAAACAGGGTCAGGCTAAGCAAGCAGTTCAGTACAACCAAGGTAAAGTAAAATCTCTTTCTAGTCTGAAAGTAAATTTTAATTGCCTTTTGCTCCTCCAGTTACCACTGGAAATTCGAATTGTGTTCTACCTTCTCTGTTAGCAGTTAGTAACGCCTACTCTCCTGAAGCTTGAGTGCAGTGAGGACATGCCTATGAATAGCAGACTTCAATAAGAGTAAATCAGGCAGAATTTGATTTCCCAAATCACGTGCAAGACCAAAATAGCATTATAATTTTGTAAAGTGAGTTAGGAGAAGGATTTTTCCACATCAGCTTGAAAGATACTTAAATACCATGTTGACTAAATACAATGTTTTCTCTTCCTGCTGCTATCAAATCTGTATTTTTTCTTCAGATAATTTGTCTTCAAAATGGCTAATCTGATGGTTTATCAAATTTACTATATCTGAAGCTTGTATAATGTGAAGGCTATTGACATTCTTGCCAGTTGATAAATATTGTGGACCTGCATTAGTACCAACTGCTGCAGGCTAAAGGGTGCTCTTGCGGGACAAGTAAAATTAGCAGATATATATGTTCTTGTTTTAAGGACTCATTAATCTGTGTTGTTTTCCTAGTTTCCCCTTGTTCAGTGTAGTCTGTACTTGGGAGACAAATACTGATTTTTGGAACTCAGGTAACAGTGAAGATATTTGGTGCAGTGGTGGTGGAAGAGCAGAGAGCAAGAAGCAAAAGGAGGATTTCCTCCTTTTGTGATGTGGAGGGATGAGGCTGCAGCTGCCTGTGGCACACAAAAAAAATGTTATTTTTAAAAATGTTTGCATTCCACTGTCTTTTGAAAGTCTTGTTAGTCCCTTCATATTTCTGATTAAACTGAAAGGATTTGATTGCTAGTGATGAGCTTTGTCTTTCAAGGAGCGTGGTCAAGGGCTTCACTTGGTGTTCCTAGTGTACAGATAGGAGAGAGCAGGGAGGAAAATATGCAAGAAGATGGAGAAGCATTAACTCTGGACAAGAGGAGACAATGTAGGGAACCTTTGGCAAGTGATGCTTTATTTCATCATTTCAGGTGGCTTATTGGTTGGTGCAGATTAAGAGTGATGATGAGGGTGCAGAAGTCCAAAGAGAAGTGATTGTCTTCTCATGGGTAATAAAATTGCAGCTATGTCAGGTGATGCTTTGATTACCCAGATGTAGGTGGTATAAGTGGAGAGGATATAAATTTAATTTTAAGGCAGTGACACTGGAAGCTCACTGTAGGTGAAGGAGTCACTTTTCCCTGCAGAACTGCAAAAACTTTTAAAATAAGATTTAAAAGGCTGTTGATTAGTTGTATCCTTTTCTTCCCACAAGGATGTTTTGGAGAAATTAAAGGCACTTCACCCATTGCCAGGGCTGATACTGGAATGGAGGAGGATCAACAATGCCATTACTAAAGTGGTGTTTCCACTACAGAGGGAGAAACGATTGAATTCTGCACTGGGAATGGAAAGGATATATCCAATTGCACAGACTCACACAGCTACAGGTGAACAAATGTGTGCAAATGCCTTCAATCTTACTGATTTTTTTATCTTTTTGTATGTGGGTGCAGCTTTTCTAAGAGGAAAACATAGGAAATCAACCCGGTGCTCTGCTTCAACCAAACAAAGATACTGACATATACCTGCCTTAAGAAAACAGATGTGTTTAAAATAGCTTTTGTGTTTGCTGAGCAATATTATTACTTTCTTGCACATATTAACATGTAAATCTCTGATTCCAGAACAGGTTCTGGTTTTGGGAGTTTCTTATTAGTGATACAGAAATGGGGAACCATAACAAGGCCATCAATCACAAACTACTTTTCCTTTTTAAATTTTTTTTCAGTGGTTGTGTCTTCTCACTCTCCTGGCCATTGTATTTTGGAGATACAGTATGTGCAGCTGTATTGGACCTTGGTTCTGCTCTGTCTTTCTTTCAGGTCGAGTAACCTTCACAGAGCCAAATATTCAGAATGTGCCAAGAGATTTTGAGATCGAAATGCCAATGGTTGAAGAAAGCCCACCCTCCCAAGCCCATGGAAATGCTAATTCTTGTGCTGCTTTGGGGCTCAGGTAGTAGGATCTTGACAAAGCTTCTCTCTAATCTTAATGTGTTTGGGTTGTCAAATTTCTCTTTTCTGACTTCACCTGTGACTGCTGTCGTGTCAGTGTGACTTGTTATTTGGTGTTTCTCTTACAGGGGAATGAATACCTAAAAATCAGTCATACATGAAAGACATAATAATGCTAACAGCATGTGGTTTCATGTAGCTATTTGCTTTCTTTTTGATGTTCTGTATGAGATTAGTGTTACATTCACAGCTGTTGGATGGAAAGCCTGAGTGTGAAAATAACTAAACTGAATTTAGGATCTGGTTTGATTTGCTAAGAACTACTCTGAAAGAGGATAGAATATTGTAGAAGAAGCAGAAGAAAATTCATTTGTTTTATGCTGTGCAGCTCCCTTTGTAAGGGAACAGGGGTGAACACATTTTTCATTCTTTGTTAATAATTTCATTTGTGATACTGACCTGCAGAAACTACCAGGTAGCAGAGGAAGATTTCTATATTTGGTTTCCCTTAACCAGATACCCTGTCTTCTGTGATTCTACAATTCTACTTTGACAGCATTATGTAACAGTGCCTAAATAATTGTATGGAAGTCTATGAAACACAAAGGTCAATCTTTTAGCATCTCCCTTGTGAGCTTTGAGGCTTCCTGCTTAGTGGTGCTTTTCTGCCCTTACAGTTTCTCTTTCCATTCAGGTTCTTGTCCCAGTTGTGTCACCTGAGAGACTTTTCTAACCTTTTTTCCCCACATGTGAGAAACTGGAGAAGGTTTTTACTTCTTCTGTCTGGCGCCTGCTAAACACCATGTATTTAACAACCTTGTGCCTTGGGAAGGGAACTCAGGAGTAGAAGGATCTTGTCCATATCTCCTCAGAAGAACCCGGCGTAGCCATGGAGACAGGAATGTCGTTCTGAGATAAAGCTGTCGCAATGCTCAGGCTAGCAGCAGCTTTTCAGGGTGACTGGGGACTGTGCTGGTTTCTTGCAATTCTTCCTGTAGAGAAGAGCCCATCAAAGGACTGCAGCACCTGCCAGACTTTGAGATGTCTGTTTCTCAGGCTAACTTTTCCTGCATGTTCCTGCATTCCTTAGTTAAGCAGCCACTTTGTTAGGAAGGTGGGCTATCTTAAAGGCACAGAAATTACTGCTGGTGCAAAAGAAATTGCCATCCAGCCAAGTCTGATTGGCCTTCCACACTTTGGTCCAAACTGTATATTATTTTACTGACTACTATTGCTACTTTTTCCTCCTGTTGTAAGAAGCTTCTGACCAAAGGAGTGCAGCTAAATTAGGTCATGGTATAAAGCCTTTACTCATTTAATAAACTGAGAACCTATGCTGAACAGTGTGATTTTTCTGCAGTAGTCAGACATGCAATTGTCCTTCACCTTTATTTCTTTTGAAAATTTATTTCTGTGATTTTTGTGCTTTCATCTCATTGATCCCTACCATTCCTGAAAAGCCAATATTTAAGAAGAAAAGGAAGTGCACAAGGGTGAGCATGATGTTTTTTCTGTGCTCTGCTGAAACTAGTTTTGATCTTAGAGATACCTTTTCATTTTGATAAAGAATTTATTCAGATCCCTGATCCAGACATCCAGAACTTATAAAGGCTTTTTGCCTTCCATGGAAGAGCCCACTGGACTGTCTGGTAGACTGGTGCTGATGGGAGAATGTGATGTTAATCACATCAGAATGTCAGAGCTGTGCACTGTTCAGTGGAATCGCTCATGGATACAATTCCATGACTTGGTGGGACAGGAGACCTAAGCCAGCCCTGAGAGGATGCAGAGCATATAGATGACACTGTAAGCTTTTGGCCACTCAGAAAAGAAAATTGAGCAGCTTTGGGTCAATTTTTCCCTCAGTCTTTAGGGAGGAAACATGCAGTGTGTTATGAGCACCTCTTCTGCAATTTCTGCTGTTTTTACAGTCTTACTTGTGAATGTGTGTGTGTGTGTGCAGTAATGAGGGTGATGCTGGGGAGGGGGGAATTTTTCTGCCTCTGGGCTGTTGTATGCATTCAGGAGAATGATGTTGAGACACTCGGCAGTCAAGGTGGAGTGTTGAATATTTAGGATTCCTGTGACTCTCTTGTCTTTCTGGAATAAGCTTATCACAGATCTTACTGTGTGGCCATTCATCTTACCTGTTTTAGAGCAGAATTATCCAATTTCTCAACTGAATCCTGAATATACTAGGAAGATTTATTCCTAAATCTTTTTGGAATCAATAAATCCCTTTCAGGTGTTTATGTAGTCTCTGTCCAGTTCCTCTGTGGTCAAATTTGGGTATGGATTGTCCAGAAAAATGGAATAGCAGCCAATATCTCACTTGGTTTCACTGATCTGTTGTGATAAAAATGATTATTCATCTCTTGGTATTTTAGAAATTGGTGAAGGGCAGTTATTTTTTTTCTCTACAGATGCAGAAAGCGTTCCAGTATTTTGCCTAATGGGCTAAAGGTTCAAGCTGCAAACAGATCTGAAGAAAGACGGGTACCATTTTCTGTTAGCATGAGGCATGCTTTTGTTCCTTTCCCAGGTAATGCCCAGGTCATGCTCTGGAATTGTTAAGTATATGGTTACCAAAAAATCCTAGATACAATGAAGGTTTAAGAAAGAATTGATAACAGTATACATTTGTCTAAGCAGCCTACTTGGGAAACTAGTGCAGTAGTTAGCATGCCTTCAAAATTATTCACACAACTGTAAAAGAGAGAGATTCAGTCGGGCAAAGTATTCAAATGCTATCATTCACATGTTCACACTTTCATTTTCTCTTTAAGAATGTGTTCTTTAAAGAGGTAGCCAAGGCTTTTAATATGCCAGTTGTACTCTACCTAGTGCTCTTTCTATCCAAATGTCAGTTCTCACATTGCCTGCTCTGCCTTAGACACCTGAACAGATACTTGTTTATGTGATTTTGATGGATTCTAAATGTGACTAGATGTAGAGCAGGCAAGTCTGAGCATTGGGGAAACAGGCAAGAATTTGTCTTGATAGAAATTGCTGTGAAAAACTCTCAGAGCAGAAGATAAAGAATGGGTTCAGTCCTTCTTGTTGCCAAGCTGGATGGTATATCGGAGTAATTTTTGAAATAAGGCTGTCTGATAACTTCTTGATTTCAGGTGGCTTAATCTTGGCTGCTGATTACTCTCAGCTGGAACTGAGGATCCTTGCTCATTTGTCTTGCGACTGTCGCCTCATCCAAGCTTTGAATGGTGGTACTGATGTCTTTAAGAGCATTGCAGCAGAATGGAAAATGATTGATCCCAAAGCCGTTGGAGACAGGACCAGGCAACAAGCTAAGCAGGTAAGTTTAGGAAAAAAAGTCAATAGCAGCTTTCTGGGCAGGAAGGTTCAGTGTTCAACACATTGTAATATGCTTTTCTGTTTGAATTCGGCCATGATTGTTCAGTAGTTTTGTCTGTCCTCCCTCTCTCAGTACGCTGCAACTAGAGGTGTCAGGGTTTTGGGGGATGAGGGCAGAGAAAAACAGCATGAATGGCTTGGACTCAGAGTGGGTCTCTCTTCTTGAATACTTGCCCTTGTTTCCATACACTTATCTTCCAGTGAATCACATTTTGTTTTGCCTCTGCTTTCTCTGCATGGCTGACCAAACGGTTGCAATTCTTCACCCTTTCCTCTGGCAGATTTGCTATGGAATCATCTATGGAATAGGAGCAAAATCTTTAGGCGAGCAGATGGGGATTGATGAAAATGAAGCTGCCAATTATATTGAGTCCTTCAAATCAAGATACACAGGTTTGGATATGGCTGTTTGGGAGCTGGGTGGTGGTGGTTGTTTTTAATCCCTTCTCTCCATGTCTCTTCAAATCCTAAATTTGTCTCAACCTACTACTTGTATCTCTTGAAAGCATTTTTCATTTTGCAAATGTCCAGTGCATGAATGCAGCAGTTTGATACTCTGTAATGTTTTACTCTACTCTCTGGTTTTATTAACCTTTAAGACTTTATTCTTCACTTATTACAATAATATTTTTGTTATATTAATCAATAAGCCCTGAGGAGTAATTCTAAAGCTCTTAAGTTCCTGAATGAGAATGCTTTTCTTTATTAAAACATAAGCTTCAAATAATGTGCTGTGACAACTTTAGACCATGCTTCTTATAATTTTTAAATATAGCCATTTCTTTCTTGTGTTTTTGTCTTCTGCTTTCGTGATGTTTTAAACCATTTTACATATTACCCTTTAATTTATACCCAGCTGCTCAGAGTAGCTCTCCCATGTTCTGTAAAAAGACATGTTTCTGTTTCTAAGAAGCATGTTAATTTTTAGGAAAGCTGCAGAGAGAGCTGCAATCAGAAAAAGAATGGAGGGCAAATGGGACAAGAGGCAGCTAGATCTAATCATAGGACTTGAAAATGAGCTGGAAAATTGTGTTCTGAAGATTTTGGGTTTGTTTCTTTAGGAGACACATGCAGAGAAATGGTTTTCTGTTAAGATTCTCTTTAGTCTCCATTAATTTCTGAATAGTCCTTTATGACTGTTAGGAATGACTTCCTTCTTCCTCTCTCTTGGTACATGTGTGTGCATACAAAGTGCAGTGTACCTTATATTATAACTTTGCTTCTCATGGATTTTCACTTGCTGTGTGTTGCCAGGCTGACTGCTAAATGACATACCTATTGAATTGACTTATGCTGTCAGTCTTGATTTTGAATGTTGCATTTTGTATTGTGAAAACATGGAAGGAAACTATCTGAAGTTAACTTTTCCCACTTTAGTACAGTTGTTACCTGAACTTGCAGTGCAAGTTCACTCTTCCCTGTCTCACCTTTCTTTGACCTAAGTTTCTTTTTAACACTCCTGGCAGATTTGCTCCTTCCCTTGCAAAGTACAGGTGGATGATTTTCTTTCATCCTAGAATTTGAAGGGACACAGCCTGAAGTCAGGCAGCATGAGGCATCAAAGGCTCTGGCTTCTGCTTTCAGTTTGCTTCCTCCCTACTACTTGTCTGTCCAGTGCTGGTCCAGGTTCTGACCTCTCCATTATCAATAACACACATATGACCCTCTGTGCCGGGGCACTGTGCAGGATGGACTTCCCACCTCCTTGTGCACAGCCAGATATCCTGGCACTGTGCACTCTCTTCCACCTCAAAAGTCCTAAAAGGTTGTGCAGCAGAACTGAATGAGTGATTGTGTGCCTTTGTCCACTGTTGGGGTCTGGGAAATTTAAAGGATTTCCTCTTTGCTGCTTGGGTGCCCCAGACTGCTTTCAGTGACCCCATTGAGAAGTCAGTACAGAACATCAGCTGTATTACAAAAAACTTTCTCTCTCCTTTCACAGGGGTTCAGAAATTCTTGAGGGAGACAGTCCAGAGCTGCAGAAGGGATGGGTTTGTACAGACCATCCTGGGGAGACGGCGATACCTGCCAGCTATCAAAGACCCAAATCCCTACAGTAAAGCTCATGTATGTTGAGTGCTGTGCATTTCTAATTTTTTTTTTTTGTTTTAGTTTTAAAATACCAGATTTCTTTGCGTAGCTAAAAAAAAAAAAAACCTGTCTGCAGTTTTACAAGGTTTGTGAGCCATCTTAGTCATGACCTTTCAATTCTTGTTTAGTTCATTGGTCCCTCAGTCATTCTCTGAATAACAGAGCTTTTGTCATGAACTGTTTGATGTAAGCCTTCCGTGGCTGGGCGTGCAGCTGTCATCACTGTGTTAACGTCACTTCAGAACTCCCACGTTGGAGCTGGAGTGAGTAATTCATTGAAATCAATGGACATGATTTGAAAAAGCGTCCACATAGGGGTGGACTTTAACTCTTCAGGTTGAGTTGCTGTCACTCAGCAGTCTTTGTATGTTACATGCTGTCAGCACTTGAACAAGGAAGGGAATTTAAGGCCTATGTTTTTGGGTATTTGTTCCTTTTCATATTTTCCCTGAAAGGAAAATTTCTTTAACTTCTTAGATAAATATTTACTCTAGAACACACATTTGCACTAGCAGATTTTTTTTTTCCTAGGTAATTTTGGACACTTCTGCCATAGACTTTACTTCAGTAGGAGTAAATTGACTCCCTAGGAAAACATTATACTTCTCAGTAGGAAGCTGGCTCAGGTTGTGTGGAATTAAAGACTGGAGTGGAAGAGGGAGCAAGTGGGGGAGTTTGTACTCTGAATAGTTGACAGGGAAACAAGGAGGCTTTCAAAAAACTTTTGAAAATAATGGACAATTTGATCTGAAAAATACTTCAGCAGGAAGCTTTGTAGGTGCATCTTCTGTTCAAATTTGATTTAGTCTTTAAAATCATATTAAAGATCAGTTAATGACTTATCTTCACTTTCATTTTAGCATCCTTGTAGTTCTTTTCACATGTTTCAGCTCTAAGCAAAGAAAAAAGAGACTTTGAATACAGTTTTCTTGTCTGAGGAGGGGATTAGTGGTAAAGTTGCTTGTGTTGAAAAAAAAAGGTGGTCTGTGTTTTAGCACAGCTGTAGTGCTCTGGCAGTTCAGGATTTAGTGTGGCAGACCTGATTGTTAGTCCATGAAGTCCAGTTTCTTGCCTTTGGTTGTCCATCCCTTATGGCTTTGAAGACAGGCAGAAGTGTCTTGTGGTGCTTAGATTAACAGATTTTTCCTCTTCCCTTGAGACTGTTACCATGGGTATATGCTTCTCCTTGTGGATTGCCACTCTTGCAGATTATTACACTTATATTCATTAATTTTAAATTTTTGGAATTTTCTCAGGAGCCTGTAGAAATTTTGTGTCCATAATGTGTTGTCTTTCTCTCAGTCAGATAGAAAAAGCTCTTTATTTGGAATTTTTATTCTGTGTATATTTGGCCATGTATTTATTATTTTTAGTTAAGTACATTTGACATGTTGGATTTGATTTTTTTTGGGGGTGAGATTTGAGAACAACTCTCTCTGTTCAGGCAGAGCGCCAGGCTGTGAATACAACTGTTCAGGGATCTGCTGCAGATATTGTCAAAACAGCCACTGTGAATATTCAGAGACGCCTGGAAGCTTTCTCTTCTGTGATCAAGTCCCATGGTCATCTGGAGAGCAACTTCCCAAGAGAGAAGACTGGTATGGTTGCCTCTTCTTTGCACACTGGAGCAAGATTTTCAGTGTTACAAATGTAAATTTAAAAAAAAAACAAAAAAACCAACCTGAAAAAAGTTAGTGCCTTTGGGCCTAGTGATGGGAGAAGTTTTATTTCCTGACAGTGGTAAATCTGTGTTTAAGGGACAAAAAAGTCATCAGGAAGGAGGAGGAAGAATGCTCAACAAACTAAAGCCAATGTGACCAGAACAGAGACTCCCAATTACTTCGGAGAAGATCTTGCAAGGGTTGGTAGCGAGAGTTCGTGTGCTATGGTCTGTGATGGCACCACAGATTTGTTCAGAAGTGGGAAGGAGGTACTGAGCAGATACTGTGGCTTCAGAGGCAGTGAAAAAGTGGAGTGGGATGACTTCTGGTTCTAAAAATACATTTTTTGGTTAGAATTAAGTCTGGAATTTGTTGGTTGGAATTTGACGTAGAGAGGCTTCACAAGAGTGTTACATGAAGCATGTATCAGCATAAATTTTTTCAGGCTGTAGATAGCAAAGCTGTGCTGGGGTATTCATTCCCAGAGGAATGCCACAAAGACTTTTTTTAGCTTAATGTAGATGTTTTGTTCATCAGTTGTATTTTAGAAAGAAATGGAGAGCTTTATTTCTTTGATAGTTCTTATGCTTCAATTGAAACATGAAGCTGTCTTATAATGAAGAGTCTGTTGTGGAAATGAAATAATTAATTGCCAAACCTCTAAAAATGTGTCAGGGAGTTTATTTTGGAGAGACCAGATTCAGAGGTTAGCTATGAGTAGAAGGCATGTGCTTGGCAGAGCTTCCCACCCCTCCTAGGAGCAGAAGATACTGACCTTTGGCCACTGTAATCGTAGGGAGGTGGGTAGGTGCATTTGTGACAGTTTTCCCCTGCTCTGCTACTGAGTGTTACAAGAACTGGAAGGCATTCTTTTTCAGCAAGCCTGTGCCGTCAGAGGAGCATGCTGTATCATGTGGCTGCTTCAACATTGCTGCTTCAGTGTGAGGCTTGTGTGAGGAACTGATGATGGCTTGAAACCCTTTCTGTGAACAGAAGTCCTCCTGTTAGCTAACCTGAGAAATAAATAACTTCTGAGTCTCTGTGTGTGAGGTTGTGTTTGTTTATTTTAGAACATCCACAGCTTTTACCAGGGAAGGGTTCCTTTGACTTTTTGTCAGGGAAGGCCCACCAGGATCTTGATTTTGTCAGCTGATTACTTGTTTATTCAGTAACTGCTCTTTTTTTCCTTCCTCATTTCTACTCAGGAGCTACAGTTTCAGAAACTGCATTTTGCAGGTGGCTGACTGCTTTCTTAAACTAGCCATTAAAATATTTCTAGAAGAAAAGCAGAATCCTAATTCATTGCCAGAGAGAATGTTGTGAACCAGCTTCTGATTAAACTTTGCACGATTTTCTTTAAAATTTACTTTCAAAACAGATGGTTCTGGAGACACAACTTCTGTTGCTTCTGTTCTGATTCATATCTTTATAATGTAAGGCTGAAATGTATAAATCTAAAATATTTTCATTAACATTTTTTGCCTCAATAGCTGTGCAAATATTGATCGAATAGCCAGGATTTGTGATTTTTGTTTGTAGGCATGAGCTTTTTTCAATGTCCTTGTGTTCTTTTTTTCAACATTAGGAATGTGCAAAGGTTTTTGATACAAGAAACACACTTTTGTGTGATGGTGCCTAACAAACTCTGCTCTTCACCTGTGTAGGAAGGCTGTTGAGGAGGAGAAACACAGGGATGTTACATCCCATCAAGGGAGGCTTCTTCATCCTCCAGCTGCACGATGAGCTGCTCTATGAAGTTGCAGAGGACGATGTCATCCAGGTACAGCCCTGCAGTTCCTCTTTCAGCTCTACTGCGTTACTGTATTTCAAACAAGCCTCTCCTCTAGGAGCTCACATTCTCTTCCCTGGATCCCCCCTCCCTGGGTGCTGAAAGGTCTGTGAAAATAAAGTGAAAAAACATTTTTGCATGCTTGATCCCTTGATTTTTGGATTCAAGCCATCCCCATGGCTGAAGTTCTTTTTCAGAGTGTGCTATGTTGTTTGTAACAGCAGTTCTTCTCTGTGAGGCTTGATGAGCCAAGTTGGGTTAGTATTGTTGACAGGTGTAGGGGGAAATATTTCCTCATCTGGAGGTATTTTTGCCTCCCTGCTTATACTTTGGTGCCTAACACAGAACATGTATTACAACAGCTGTGGTTTGTACTCCCTTCAGGGAAAGGAGGATTCAATCCTTTTGGTACTCATTTCCTCCTTCCCTACTTCTTCCTGGTAGGAGCATTGTGGTGCTGGTTGGCAGCAGGGCAGGTACAAGGAATGTTCTGTGGTTTTTAAGTGCCCTTAATGTCTCTGTGTGTGTGTGCTCTTCCTCCCTGAAGGCACTCCTGGACCTGGGCACAGAAGAGTCTGTGTGGCAGCTCTCAGGGGCAGGTGTTTGAGCTGGATGTTGGCAGCTTAGTGTTTCCTAAGTCCTGAGCACAAACACAGGGAGGCTCCCAGGCCATGCTTCCATATCTTGGGGTCCCTTTCTTCTACTTCTGCATGGGCTCATCACTAATGACAAAAGCTCCTCTCCTGATGGCAAGCAGTAACTCCTAATCTGACAGAGCTTTCAGCAGTGCTGGCTGGCCTGAGCATGCATGTATCTATTAATAAATATGCACTAATAAAAATATGAAGAATATAAATGAGTATATTTATTAATAATATTGATACATTCATGTAAATTAAAACAAAGGGTTTGATATTTTTGTCTTGAGTCTCAGCTTGAGCTTTTTCTCATTTTGCCAGCTTTGTTCAGACATCTGCTGCTTCAATCTAGGAAGTCTGCTTTTGAGACGAAAAGGCTCCTAATATTCTTCCTGTAGAAGACTGAAATCCCCTGAGCATAGGCCTTAAAGTCTTTAGATACTGACTCCAATTTATCATGGTGTTCCTAGGAGAACTGGAGACAAGCAAATGGATTTGCTTATTATTTATTGTATTCTATTTATTTCATTAACTACCTCAACTTCAAGAGCAATTATTACCAGGTTTTCTAACTTCCTTCAGATATATTTCTCCCTAGATTTTTCTGGGCAGTTGATTAAACTAGCAGGTTTTCCTGTCTCACCTGCAGCACAGCTGCTGTACCTCATTCCAGGTGCAGCAGACCTAGTCCGATTTTCTTTGCTGGTGCCATGTGCTGGACTTGTGACCATTCTCAGAGAATCTCCTTCTGTATGGTTCATGTTTCTTTTGATCTGCTGGGCCCCAAACTTGATCAAGGCTGGAGTGGTTTGAATAGAGTGGAAAATTGATTTGTGTGTTATGCAAGTAACATTTTCTATGCTCCAGAATTTCATTTTCTTATTTTCTTACAGCAGTGTGCCTTGCTTAGGCCCTGTTCAGTTTTTAATCTCTGACAACCCATTTTTTTTTTCCTGCCTAGGCAGTTATTTTTCATCCTGTTTTTGAATAGTAGATTATTGTTCTAATTCTCTACCCTGCTTCTTTCTAGTCTGTACTCATCTGTGCTGAATTACATCCTATTTCAAAGCATTTTTCTAGGTTATAAAGATCATTTTGAAATGCAGTATGCAGGGGCATAGTTCATGCTGTTGTAACAACTTGTGCTCTGATCTCCTCAAATCCCCTCCTCCATTCCCCAGCAAAAACGATGGAGGAATTTCTATGGTGGCTACCTGGGAGGAAATTATGAAAACACATGGAAGGGTCAGACAGATTGAATAGCTCCTCTGCTGCCAGGGTGGCTTCTAGCTGAGCTGAGGAATCATTGTAACTCCAAAGCCTCTTTTCACTCTGCTGTGGAGAGGTTCGTGGGATAGGTGTGGATTGAAAGATTAATTCAAATAAGCAATCCCAGACAGGCTGGATTTTGCATAGGACTTGGGGGAGGAAAGGGAATACCTTTGCCCAGGGCAGATTTTTACAGTCAGGAGAAAAAGAAATCCAGTCTCTTGTAATCCAAACAGCTGCAGAAAGGAATAATTTCTGTTCTCCTAACTGTGAATTTAAATGAATGTTTTCTTAAGAATACTTTTGGAGAACAGAGAACAATTACCTCGTCTGTTTACTAGAGGGCAGGAGTTGCCTTAAATAAATAGTTAGGGGGAACCTGGCAGTATTTGTAGCACCCACATGGTATGTGACCTGCTTTCTGAGAGGTTTATAATTTGTGTTTCACAGAGTGCTTTTCAAGCTGCTACAACACAGAGGAGCCACCGTTCTTTGCTTCTGGCAAATTTGTTTTGTTTCTTGCTTTCGGTACCTTGAAGTTTTCAGAACAGACTCCACGAAACACTTAAGAATTATGCAGCTGAGTGAAAGACGAGACTCTTCAGGACACCCAAGTGTTTAACAGAAAGTTAATCTTGGCTCCTTTTTTGAGTAGTCTTAAACACTGCATAACCAGTCTCAGCTCTGTGTTGCATAAAATCTCACTGGCTTTATACAGTTTCTCCATTCCAAAACACTAGTTTAGTTGCATTCCCATTGGTAGTAAGTCAGTGCAAATAAATGCAGGATAGGAATTCCAGGTGTCTGTCTGCCCCAGCTATTGACAGAAACCCAGAGCATTGAAGCTATGTGTGTGTGTGTGATGCCTGATGTTTTCTCCTAGGTTGCTCAGATTGTGAGACATGAGATGGAAAACGCCATCAAGCTCTCAGTGAAACTGAATGTTAAAGTGAAAATTGGCCCCAGCTGGGGAGACCTGCAGGACCTGGAGCTGTGACAATGCTGTGTGACTTTCCCATGCATGGAAAGGCAGAAGGCACCATAGACTGGGCAGGGCAAGGGCCTGTGATCACCTGCTGGCAGCGTGACCCTCCTGTACTGTGTTTTTACTGGCAAGGTACACTAAGCTGCCTTCTGAAACATGTGGTGGAAGCTAGTATGAACTCAACGAGCACTGAAACGTGTTTACAGAACTGTGAAATTATTAATTGTTAAAAGAAGGATATTTAAATGAATTCTGTTAAAGTGTGCTTGATCTTGTACAAACCCCCAAAGCTTAATGAATTTATTACGTATGAAATGAGCTGGATTATATTATTAAAACAAGATGCAAACATAATTTGGCAGTGCCTGTGTATAATGTTCTAGGGCAAAAAAAGTCATTGTGATTGCACTTGATGTAGAATTTTGCAGGCGTCTGCCAGGATTATCTTTTACTGGATTCTGCTGATGACACTCAGGTGCTGAAGTGGCTTTGCAGTTGGCTGGATTTCTCACTGAGCAGCTGTGCAGCGTTCACAGTGAGTGGAACCCGTGCTTGGTTTGCCTCTGACTTTTAAAAAAGCATTTTGGTGACTGACTGTTGTAATTAATCCTACTGCTACCTTAGGGATATTGTCTAGAGTCTCTTAGAGTTAATATAAAATCACCAGCAGAAAAATTTTAAAGGATGAAGCTCAATGCATTGGTTGAAAACTTCATGGCAATGCAAATTTTTGTGAAGAAGAAAACTATCTCAGTCTGGCCAGCGGACATGGCGGCCTTGCTGGTGTTTGAGGTCTAGTGTGTTTGAGAGGAGTTGTTACACTGTGGTGGGTGACCTGCGGCTCTTCATTCAGAGACTGTTCTCCTAAGGAAGCCTCACACTTGCCTGTTGGCAGCCCCACTAAAATCTCATCAGATTTCCCTCATTCTTTGCCTCAGTGTCTTTGGCTCTGATGTTATGATCATGCAAAAAGTTTTCCTGGGAGTTTGAGCTCATCAAGATGAGCCGGGATCAGATTCTTCACAAGAAAGGGTCAAGGAAAGAGCTTGCAGGGATTTAATCTGCCGCTATTTGGCATTACTCTCTCCACTGATACCTTCTGGTCTGGCTAAATATCACATCACAAGTTTTCATTTCCCTTCCAGGCAGTTGTGATGGTTACAAAAGTTCAGCTGCTTTTGTTAACTTCACACAACACTTGACCTTGTATTCTGTCATTTTCGTTGTCTAGCCCTTGTATCTTACAAGAAAGGGAGGACAAGTGCCTCCCGTCATCTTCCTTATGCCTCTAATTATTGTATCATGTATTTTTTCTGCAGTTCCTCCCTGATGTAATCAATTTCCATCTTTCCATTCTTGCCTCCTGTGCACAGTTTTCAAGCCCGTAATTATCCTTTCATTTCTGAACTTCTGCTGAGTCCTTTTTAAGCAGTGTACTTTTGAAGTTACTTTTCCAGCCTGATCTGAGAGGATGCACACTTGGCTTTCAGCAGCCTGAGAGGGGGCTCGAGATTAACTTCAAATGCGGTGCTTTTGGCAGGGCCATTTTCCTGGCATTAGAAGTAGCCTGCACTGAGGGCTGGAGAACACAGGGGGAGTGTTCATAGATGTTAATAGGGCCTTCTTACAAAAGGCTGTATCCTGGACTCTAATCCACCACCTGCCTCTTGAGCAGCAAAACAGACGTCGTACTGAGCTGGAGCCCCAGATCAGGCTGCCTTGACTGCTCTTCTCAGCACTGTCTTGGCCTTCTTTCCTGTTCTATATCACCTTACACTGAGATTTTTTTTGTTTTCTTCCTGCCTGCTTTATGCCATGGCTTTCTATGACATCTGTCACCTGATGACTGAGCTCTTTGTCCACAGCATTGTCTTTTCTTCTTACTTTATCAAAGCTTTTGTTATTAACAGATCCAAGCCTCGGCACCCTGGTGCCTGGCCATTTGTGTTGTCTGCCTGTGAAGAGGCTGGCTTGGACTCATCATCAAGTCACATGGCCTAATGATTTCCTGTCCTGCGTGTCCTGCAGTGACACACCTGTGCCATATTCCAGGCCTCACTGGGGCTGCTGTCATTTGGGCTGCTTGTTCTTTGGCACATTACAGTATTTCCATCCCACACACTGCCTTCAGAATTTCCAAATGATGGATCTCACATGTATTTCTCAGCAACCTCTCTAGAAGGAGGTGATGCTAATCAGTAAGGGGATTAACATGTACCCAAACTTATTTTGACTAATCAGCTCGATGGGTTCATTTTAATTAAGGAGTAATTTGGAGCAAATGAGAAGAGGTAGCCGCTGTGGTGTTTGAGTAGTGGTCCTAGGACTGGCTCTGCACTGTTTTCTGGTTGGTGCTATTTATATTCCTCAATTCTGATTAGACTTTAACTCTTAGCGAGACTGAGCAGTGGAAACAGAAGAGGGCTAAGTCAGGTAAGCAGAGGCACTGTCCACAACTGCAGAAAAGGGTTTATGTTATTTTCTGAAGATGATGAGAAGGAGCCTGGCTGCTCACATTACTTACCTGGTTTTGCCTGTGGGCTCTTTTCCCCCACCTCTGACTGGCTGATGGCATTTTATTAATTCAGGACCTGATAACCAGAGTGCAGATTACTTTCAGTCTCTGTGTAGTCAGCAGGGGATGCATCTGGTAGTGTTTGTCCCTCAGCTTGTTTATGTGTTTCTCTCTTCACAGCCCATTCCAGCCTCCTGCCAGCTGGCACAGCCTGGCACTAGGACAGATGAATGCTGCAGAAGGGGTAAGTGTCCTGTCTGTTACAACTGCTGACAGTCTTGTCCCTTGGTGCACACAGAATTCCTACTGCAGCCCGGCCCTGCACGTGCCCTGCACAGCCATTGTCTGTCTCCTGCACTAGCAGGGATGTCAAGAAAGTCGGTTGGGATGCAGCCCTGGCAAACACCCGTGGTCACTGGGAGTGCCTTCACATGATGGGAACCTGTGGGACCCAGCTCCTCACAGGGAGAGCCTGTCCCCTTGAGCTGATGAGCAGTCCTGGTCTGGTTGGTTCCCATCTGCTTTCTGCTCAAAATTACTCAAATTTGCGTTCAGCTGGCTAGTGCTATGGGGCAGACCTTGCCCAGCCTTGGTAGCGGGAACTCACATCTTTGGTGTTTTCTGCAACCTCTTGGTCCTTTTCCTCACGTGGAGACCATAAGCTTGTTTAGCCTTGGTTTTTCTGCTGCAGCTTTCCTTTTCTCCCTGGCTACTGGAAGTGTTGACAGGCGGATGACAAGTAATGACACTGGCAATCTGATCTGGTATGATCCTTTTGCCTTTCTCTCATGCTGCTCTTATTTCATCAAGAGAACTGTACATAGCTGACAAGAGAGAGATGGGAGCTCAACACCTTTGGCTGACGTTTTGAGCTTCTGCTGTCAGAAGCTCAATTCAGAGGAGCTGTTGGGAAGAGCCCTTACACTGAGCTCGCTCCTGCCCTTCTGAGAGCTCAGCTCTGTGCCTGTGTTCGTTCTGAAGAGGGAGTGATGGAGTCGGCTGGTAGCCTGGGTCCAAGGCTGGCAACATTCTCTGCGGGCTGGTATGGCAGTTAGGTGCTCCAGCTTGCTGCAGTGGAATATGGGAGCAGCAGGGGTTCTGTCCTGGCAGGAGCTGCTGGAGGAAGGGAGGTGACCATCCCCATCCCAGCAACAACCACAATTGCAATTTTTTTATTCCTGAATGAGAAGTGTAAACTCCAATCGAAAGCTTTACACAAACCATGCACCTTTGAGATACTATAAAGAATCTAGGAGTAGAAGTTGGAAAAAAAAGAGATTACACCAACTAGTATCAATTATTTCCTTTATTTGCTTTCCTTTTTTTTTTTTTTTTTTTTTTTTTTTTTCTGGTTATTAATGGGGGCTTGAAACAGCCTCACATTAAGATGCCTTAGCTTTGTGATACTGATTTAGGATACCTATGGAAATTAGACATGGTTAGCGCAGGAGTGTGTGGTTCACCCCAGATCAGCCTTTGTTCTGAGACACAGGTTAACAAACTCGTTAACAACCTACACACATACTCAGCCCGCATTTCCTTGACACTTGAATCTGAATATTTGTTGCTATTTAAAAAAGTACAATGTTTGATTTGTTGATTTGGTCACAAAACAAAACACATGAATGGAAACACTCATTTACGTGACTTTGCTTATACACCTAAGAGGAAGGGTTGACTACGAATGGCCACACGCATTCCTTCAGGAGAGAGAGAGTGTGCTCTTATGAGACCCTTCCAAGACAACAAAACATTCAAGACTGAAATATGCTGTGCTTGAATTCACCTTTGGGCTATGGGAAAAGATGGATGGGGCAGGGCCCAGGCTATTTGAGAGGCATAATTAACAAAAAAACTGGGGCTTTGCCAGAGCTACAACACACAGTTTATATGTGAAGGAGGTGTGTGGTTGGATGCAGTGTTTTCTATTGAGTAAAAAAAAAAAAGTTTCTATGCCCACCTGCATTATTATGCACGCACTGTGGTGTAAAAGGGATTCTGGAAAAGCACTATAAACTGTTTTAGAGGAGTGTTTATGTGATAATTTTATACCATACATGTAGTAAATAGAGTATTTTTGTGTACCAATCCTGGTACTGTGAGAATGAAATGACTAATTGATGTAGATAGTTGAACTGTAGAACTGTAAAAAAACTTAAACCCCCTCCCCCCCCAGGTAATTATAGAAAACAAAACTTGTTTCTCAAAATTTCAATTCCCATGTCTTTTAATTCAAGATTTGCAACTGAAGTTAAAGCTCTAGGAATAGATTTGATTTTTTTATTAATAAATAAAGTAGCTTGTACTTCATTGAAGACTTAATCAACTCTGCAGATTTATAAATAATCTAATTTAATGCATTTTCTCTGTCTGTCTACAGCATGATTACAAACATCTGGTCAAACCCAAAGGTGTGTGTGCTGTTGGAAGTTCTGTGTAACTGGTTTTGGATGTGATTGTGACAGAGCTCCTAGCGAGAAGAACGTGAGAGAACTAAGTATCTAAATGAACAAACAGCATTTTACACTGAACTAGTATTTCCAGCCAATCTGGCCTGGTGTAGCTGAGGATTACAAGGCTGAAGATAAGTCTAAGCTTGGGATTTTGCTTGAGGTGGTGCTGTCTGAGTGGGAAAGGTGAAAGCACAGAAAGATTTCAACATTCACTGACATAATATCCTTGATTTTCCTTGAGCCAGTCACAGTCCTACAGTCTTTCTCAGAGCCAGGATGTTGTTCTTCTTGCTGGGAATGCTGCAGCTTCATGCCTGTCACAGCCTTGAGCAGTGTTCAGGGCAAGCCTTGGGAAAATCCCACACTCCCCCTCATTTCACAATAAATCACCCAGGCAAGAGTTTTTCCTCCCTTATTGAACTTTTAAAGTTTTTTTTTTTTCCACATACATGGTAAATCTTGATAGAAAGCATTTAACAGTGTGCACTAACAAACTTATACAACATATACATTACATATATATATATATTATATATATAGAATGTTCTATATACAAACATATACAATTTTTAGATCTCTACAGACTACAAGAAAATTGATAATTATAGTCACAAGTAGTGAACGTAACAGAAATAGTAATTGGTAACTGTCTGGAAATATGTAAAATATGTAAGAGTGGAAAGCTGTGACCTGATCGGGAGTACTAGAGAAAAGTTACTTAAAAGTTTAGTATTAAAATTTGTAAGTTTGAGGTCTGCTAAATTCTCATTTCTCTTTTACATAAAAATGCAAATGGAAATCTACTGCCAGTTGGTTTGTTTTTTTCACCATGGTGTTAAACTAGAGACTGCTGGCAGCCAGAGCCAGTTGGGCTTTGTGTGAGAGACTTGTTGAGGACACTTTTCTTTCTGGTTGAGCTGCAGTGATCAGCAGTTAGAAATTGCTCTTAAATTTTCTTCAAAGATCCCATGATTCCAATCAGCCTGTGGGACTGCTTCTGACTGCCACACTCCAGGGCAGAAAGGAAAATAAGCTGGCTGCTGGCCAGTTTGAATGCTGCCCCAAATGATTTTGTTGCCCAGAGACCAGTGGGTTTGGATTCTAGGCCAGAGCACAGGCCGGATGAATACAGGTTTAAACTGAAGATCAAATTGCTGTCATGTTCTTCCTTATTTCTCATTCTTGATGCCTGGTTAGAGCAGTGCTTCCTCACAAGCACAAGAGGTTATTTCTGTGACCCAGACCCTGGAAGGAATTCCCCCAACCCAGTTCCTATTGGCATCAGAGTGGCAAGTTTGGCATAGCCTTACACACACAGAGAAATCCTCTTGGGTCATGGACAACTCCAATTCCTTAGCTGTCAGCAGAAACCCAGGCATTGCTCAGGCTTTGACCCTTTCCTTCTCCAAGTTTCTACAGTTCTGACAACATAGAACAGTTTATCCTGTGCTAGAGGAATTTCTGGAGTCACATTCTCAGTTGAGCTAGAACTGTCAGGGCCATCATTTTGATTTGGCCTACAGCAAAATGTAAAAATCCTGTAAATCATGAAATTTTGTTCTGCTACAATGGGAATTTAAAACTTGACACCTCAGATCTCTTCCAACCCTTTAACTTGTGTAGTGGGCCAACTGTGAGGCCAGACTTGTGGATGGTACAACTTCCTGGGCTGTATTTTATTGTAGGTAAAGGAAGGAAATGGAAAACATCTTTGAGAGGGATCATCTGAACACTGTGATGATACAAACACCAGTGAAGTTAAGGTCTAGGTGGGAGTGGGATGATGCCTGTCTGCATCAGTGTCCATCAGGATTCCTTTAAAGGACAGAAGATGTTAACACTTCTTTAATAGTAAAATTTTAAAGGCTGTTTTCCCAACTTCTCCTCACTTTATTTTTTCTAATTTGAAACTATGTCCAGACACATGAAAAGAAGCCTTCAGTGCCTTGTTTCCAAGCCAATCTTGGAAAAATTTCTAACCTAAGAGTTGACCTGTGTGGCAGTGAGTCTTGTAGGATAGGGTGGAGCATTCCAGCAGGATAGGCAATAAATCCAGTATACTGTTCTCTTCTGTGGCTGCAGGTTGCAGAGTTTTCTGCAGCATTCACTGCAAAAATCAAACAAGCCACTTTGAAGCAGAAGCAAATTACTTTTAGTGTGAGCAGAGTTTAAATTGCCACTCACCCATGGTGTCACTTTATCTGTGTTCTATATCTATGTTAGTAATGGTTTTCCATGCTCCTCCCTGGCCCAGTGTGTAATGTTCCTGCCCTCATCTCTCTCTCACACATGCTTTGGGGGGTTTTCTATGCAGGTCCCCTCTCATAATTTCAGCTGAGTGCTTAAGCTGCTCTGCAGGCTGCTAAGCAGCCTCTGTGAGCTGTGCTTGATGGGACTGTGGTTTCCCATCTTGCCGTTCCTAACTTGAAGAAATGCTTTCCAAAGCTGGATTGCTATTCCTGCTACTGGGAAATAAGGCAACCAAGTGATTCAGACTTCATGGGAATGAAAAGTGCCATGGCCCCCCTTCAAGGACAACAGATGAATCTAGAGCACATTTTAAAAAGTATAGATTAGGATGATGTGTCATGTGCTCTGAATTGCAAATAAACCATCTATATACATCTTAATGACCTTTTTAGACAGTGCCTGTCCAAAATTGTTAAATTTTGGGGATAGAATTTTAAATTTATTTACTTTTCTGGTAGGAGTTTAAAAGCACAGGTTTGGAGCAAGGCTTTTCAAGAGAAATAAATAGCAGATAATAAAATGCAGCTCAACTAATTTTTATGTGGAGAACAGTAGCAAACATGCTTGAAATGTACTGGCTTTTTATAATGTCACTTTTAAAAAATAAAGATTTTTTTGTCATTTAAAGTGTTTTCTCTTTTTTCTTTTTTTTCTCAGAATAGAAATAAATCCCATTTTTCTTCGGTCACAACATCACAACATGCTTCCTTTTTTTTTTTTTTTTTTTTTTTTTAGGCAGTTAGTCATGCAAACTTGTATTAAGTGCATTACATTAGAGTTTGTACAGCATATTATTAACCAGATGTACTGCCCACAGTTCATACCTACAGCTTCTGAAAACTACATGCCACAGTGATGGTTGAGTTCCTTTTGAGAAAAAATTGGCCATTCCATGAGTCAGCTGTTGGAAAGACCCTCATGATTCCAGCTTCTGTTCCACAGTGTAAAATTTCTCCTTGATGTCCACTGTGATGAATAGTAACAGGAAAACACTTTCTAGGAGATAAAACTGTCTCTGGCCAGTGGCTGATAGATTTGGGAATAAAGGTTGCTTCTCTGAAAAGTGTTCTCAATGAAGCCACAAGCAGCTTCTTTGAAAGTCTAAAACTGGTACCACTTTTTGTCCTTGTATTTGAGCATCACCTATAGAGATGGGGAAAAAACCAAACAAATGGCACTCAAACACTGCATATGAGAGACCACACATGACCTAGGCCCATTAACTGTCAAACTTCAGAATTAATAAATGCAAAACAATGCAATACTTCACTAACAATGTCAGCAGGTCTTAACTCCACTGAGATCTCATATTTAATTTCATTTAAAAAGCATTACCTGCTATTGCTTTTTTAAGAAGATTTTTCCGGAGGAGCTTTAACTACTTTTCTTCTTCAAAAATTAAAGGAACTTGCTTTCTATAGGAATAAAAAAGACACTTATCTATGGAGCATAGGAGATATGCCTTGACTATATAAACTTCTTGCATTTCAGGGCACATCATTTCTGCCTCATACTTACAAAAGCTAATAAAAATGTAAAGGTCTTGTCCAGAGATGTGATGCACATTAAATGAAAAATGTGCATTTTGGGAAGTATGCCTTGATGTTTTATCTTCAAGAAAAATCACTTTAGTTTTCCCAGTCTTAACAGCATGGGATGAAAAACTTTCCATTTCCAGCTCCAAGCACAAAAGCTATTCCTATTCCTGGCAATTCTGATTCTATATAACAGTACCACAGGGCTGTACTAGTAATGTTCTCCTCTTCCCAGTAAGATCTGTAAAGGTTCCTATACACTCATCCACCTACCTGTTTTCTGCCCTACTGCATGGATGTGCTGCATTAAGTGGCTTAAAAAAACAAATCACAATGAATTAGTGAGAAAGGCAAGATGAAAGTGCCACGTTCTAAATTCAGAGGCTAAAAATGGATGCTCATTTCTGGAAACGTGAAAGGAAGGGGTGTGCAATGGCAGTTTATTTTTGGCATTCTGATAGTTTGGGAGCAGGAACAATGCTGTGCCAATTGACATGAGCACACCTCCAACACCGGACTTGGTGAAGGGAGTGAAGGGCACTTAGCTTTCCTACAGGGAAGAAAGGCTGGGTAGCAGGGTTGGCAGTTCCCAGTTCCAGAGTGTGGCTGCCAGGGCTCCTACCTCATGTGCATGTTTGGAAAATGCCTCTGCACTGGCCATCATGCTGGCAGTCCTTTCATCCAGCTCGCCCAGCTTCTGTCCCCTCTCGTCTAGGGCAATGCGTGCACGAGTCAGGTCCCCAATGACCCCACCTGCAGCTCCTCTCACACCTTCAATCCCACCGGATCCTGGGATGTGCTGGGCAAGGCTGCGAGAGGCTTTTCCTGCTGTGGCCTCGCCAACTGCAAAGGAGAAATGGATAGACAGAGAGACAGGGATGAGCTCCTGGCCCAGCTCTGTCAGTGCTCCTCAATCTTGAGTTGCAGCCTTGCAGCAGTGACATCATTTGAGGGGCAAGTGGCACATGTGGCAGGCTTTGCTCTGCCACCATCACATCTGCATTGCAATCATGTGTTCCCCCACTCAGCTGATCCAAAGTATCTGCCAAGGTGAAGGAGTTATGGAATGGCAGACAAGGATCCTCCCCTTCCTCTACTAGGTCAACTTTCTCTTTTCAATCATTTAAATCTTGTGTAGCGCTCCATTCCTAGATTACAAGGGCAGAGGATCTTTAGAACTAATTTCTGCCCAAAAAAAACCCAAACAATAAATCACTCACATAGCTCCTCTCTGTCAAAAGCTTGTCCGCTTCCTCCAAAAAGTCCTTTGAGAAAGCCTCTGTTTTGGGCTTCTGGTGTTTCCACAGGAGTAAACAAATCTCCAAGCATGTCCTAGTAAAGCAGAAAAAGTCCATGTAAAAGCTTAGTGAGGTGAAAGTGGTTCTAGGTGTTTTCTTGATTATCATTAACAAGCCACATGCACTGAATCTAATCAATTAGTTTTAAAAGAGTCTGTTGTGTCAACAGCATGGTGTAGGTATATATATTTGTGTATTCTGACAAATGCTTGGGCTAACTAGGCTCACTCATACTTTCAAAGAGACTTGGTTTGTCACTGCCCAGTCCCATATTTTTTACCAGAGAAACAAAATTGCAGTTAATACAGAAAGAAAATACCAGTGATAAGGCCACATTTTGCTCAGAAAGAGCAGAGGTGACACTACAATTGAATAAACAATTTGTTGTATATTATTATGTATTTTGATTTAGTGATTGCCCAGCCAGGCTGGGCAGTCACTCTGCTTTCTTTTTATAGCACACCTGAGTTCAGCGCTTGCCAGGAATTCAGAGTTTGGTGGTTTGTTGTTTAGTTGATTTTTTTCTTTTTAAACAAAATTCATTACCTTCCTACAACCTTCCCCTAACCCATTAGTGTGCCATCAGCAATGATAAATAAGCACATCTGCTGAAGGCACTGTTCTGGTGCCACATCTTGGAGCAGCCACTCCAAACAAATGTCAGGCTCAGATTTATTTGCAGCAGTATCAGGAAAAGCTGGATCTCTGGAAAAAAAAAATGATGGGAAAAGTGCAGTCCTATTAGTGTTTGAAACCCTGTGTGTACTGGGAGCAGTTCCTGCCCTGTTACTCAGCTCTGTGTTCACTCAGCCAAGCCACTGCAGGCAAATCCAGTTGCTGTGCTGCACATAGTACTCACTCCTGGGGGCTGAGTGCAAGGACAGCACTGTGACTCACAGCCACTGCTTCTCTGCACAGTCACCTGCTCTGGGGAGAAAAATTACTGCAGCCCTTGGAGCCTAAGTGCTCTCATGCAGCCCAGCTTTGTTTTCCCAGGTAGCAGGTGCTACTGGGTCATCTGCTTTCTGTATACACATCATGACCACGCAAACCTTTTTTTGTGTAAAAGCCAAGACAAAAGCAGCCATAGTCCAGCAGTACAGAGAACCAAGGGCTGTGTTTCCCTTTGCTTGGTAGTTGTGTGATGCTCATAAAAAAAAAAAATCTAGCTTGTAACAGCCTCTTGCTGTAGGTCCATAGTCTAAGATGCATCAGCCAGAACATTTTATTATTATAAAATTGGCTCCTTGCAAAATAATCTCCTCTCTGGTGCACCAAAGCTAGTGTGCAATGCTCGCTTCTCAAAGTGCCTTTTCAGACTTGAGACAGACAGTGCTGTGATGTGAGTTGAGAAGCTCAGCACGTGTTATTCCCTAGGGCATAATGAGTGCTGGCAGGACCACTTCTTTTATACTTCCATTCTGGTTCACTGCTAATTATATAACCCAGAACTTATTCCCCTTCTTTCTTTTTTTTTCCTTCCTTTTATTATTCATGTTTCTCCCTGTAACCTCTCACAATTCCTTCTCTTCAGTAAATGTCATTTTCATTTTCATTGTAAAATAACCAAACCAAACCAGCCCATCTCTACTATTGTAAAGACTTTTTGCCTAAGTGCAGGTGACATTGGATGAAAAAGCCCAAAGAACAACAGAGCTGCTGACCTCTTTGTGTTGCAGATAAGGACCTGTAGCACTGTCCTTATCAGGGCAAATTTATCCCTGATGAGTGAGGCCACCATCCCTCCCACACACAGGCACCAGAGTGAGGTGTGAGCCCTACCTGCAGGTTGTCACACATCTCCTGGCTGTATGTCAGGCGCTGGATCTCTGTGGGAGAGCTCAGGTACAAAGCCTGCCCTTCATTAGTGAAACAGAAGGTCCGTGCTATCCTCATGTCTGTGACTGGCAAATAGTTAATGTCCAGCAGCGGGCGAAGGCTGGGCAAGCTGAGGAGAAGCAGATTCCCAGATTAGTCCAGCTGCCATACATGGTACATCTGCTCTGTGCCAGCATTTTAAACCAACACTTCACTTTATGCTCTTCATAACTGCAACAGTTAAAGTACAGCTCTAAGCTGAAAAATTCTGTCATAAAAATGCTGTATTCCCATTGTATTTTGTTTGCTGGCAAGAAGAAGTTTCAGCGGCCTTGTCTCCATGGCCCTAAGGCTACTGCTACTGTCTGGATATGGGATGTGCATGTGGCATGGTATGGCTTGTGCCACATGGCTGGGTTGTTTGCAGGGCAAGGCCTGCAGGGTCATCTATAGAAAAAGGGCTTCCACCCTGTGGACAAAGGTTCCAGCATTGCCTTTGCTGTCTTCCAGCTTCTCGCGTTTTGCTGTTTTGGACAGTACTTTCCCAAATTTAAATGGTCTGGCCAGGGAAACAGGGTGCAGCAAGGTGAAGGTACAACTACAGGGCTACTGCACAGTCAGCCCCTTGGGGGAGCAGACAAGGAAGGGAAATCCAGTGCTCTGAACAGAAAATCTTCAGAACTGCCAAGAGTGGGACTTGGTATTTCACAAAGGATAAACAGAATCCTTTCTATGGCTGAGTTATATACTTCTCTCTACCTGACCCACCATAACTGAGCAAAATTATCGGGGCTTTCTTTTATCATAGTTAAAAATCACCAGCCATCAACTGTCATGGGTAGGGAATTACTAGAAAAGAGTAAGAGCTTGCTTTACTGTGCATCTGCCTATCTTAACTCCCAATGTGGAGACAGCCCTAGGATCAGGTATGGCTGCATCAAGGCAGGGAATTAAATACACCCACCAAGGAGTTAATGCAGAGCATCAGGCACTCTGCAACAAACACAAGTGGAATATGACAGCCCTGTGCCACCTTTCTGCTTAGTTTTGCCACAAGATTAGTTAGATAAGTACCTCAGTGTCATGATGTGCCCATTAGCACAAAAGCACGCCAGACAGATGCTGTTACAGAGGGTGACCACATCTGCTCTCAATAAAAAAGACGTTTCGGTGATGTTGTGGACATAAAGACATGTTTGGGAAGGCAATGAGAAGATTTTGGCTTGTTTTTCTGAACAAATGACTGCAAATTGATGATCACCCATATCCTGGGAGGAGGAAGGGGAATGCATGACTAGTTTCCTTTTCCTTGTTTTGTCACCGTCATCAGCACCGTGGGGATCCCTCCATACTTCATAGGGCCGATGTGTCAGTGTCCCCATGCAGTCCAAGCACGCGAAGGTCAGCACAGCTCCCTTCAGTGTCAGGACGGTGCCTGCAGAACAGAATTTCCTCTCACTGGCACTGGCACCATAATCAGACTGGCTGTCAGCACAGCACAGCTGACATCCAGCTTTTGTAAGCACAGCACACACATTAATCCAGACAAGGTGACAAGGAGTGCTTGCTCAGCTCTTTTTGGCCACAAGAGAAGGTGAACAAACAGCCTGCCAATACTGGAAAGGTCTCAGGCAGCTGATATCTATAATGATGAATATAATACATGCTGTTGTTTATCTCTACATTACACTAGTAGAATATTTATTCCCCAATAGTAAAATTGCTCTAAGTCTGGTGACCTTCCAGCATTGGTTTTCTAAATAAAATGGGGGTGGGAAATCTGTGTTTCTGTGCATTCTCCATTTTTTTTGTCCATTTTTAAGCACATGCTGCCTCTCCTCAGACCTGACCTCTCAGCCCTCTGTTCTCTCTGCTACACCGTCACTGACTCAGCCAAGGATCTCTCCTGGTGCAGCAACCTGCCAACATTTTTTTTTCTTTCCTGAGCTCCCTTCTGCTTCTCTGCAGCTTTCTGATACTAAGACAGCCAAATTGTTTGCAGAATCCCAGACAGAATTGTAAACAGGACTGTAATTTCACAATTTGAAGGAAATCTGCTAATTTCCATGTCCTCACAAGACACATGTTACACAAGGCAATCTTTGGCACTAACACAACCAAAGCATCTCAGTCCATGAAGTTGTTGGTCCCTCATGAGCATCTTTACCTGTGTGCCTTCCACTCATTGAGTGACTGCTTCTTGAGTTTTTGAGACATTTCTGCCCCAAAGGCCATACAAAATCATGCAGTTATTGCCTCATTGTACCAAAACAGATAAAAAACAGGAAAAGAGCTGCACTCTCACCACTTGGTGACACCATGACTGGATCTGACTGCCGTAAATCGTCACTAGCCGGCAGATTAAGGGATAGGATTATGACCATTCCTAGGCCTGTTCCGACCCAGAGACAGGAGGAAACAGCAGAGTCGTTCTTCCGGGCAAAGGACTCCATGAAGTACAAAGCTGTGATTGCCTCCTTTGAGTCCCTGTCGATACTGGACACACTGGAGCTTCGGGAACGGCTGAAGGAGTTTTCCCTATTTTCTGCATAAATAAATACAAGCAAACAGGCATAAATTGGTGTTCCGTGAACAGGCACAAACCTGCAGCAAATACAAACTTCCTTCAGAGTATAGAAAATAAAGTTTTCTGAACTGGAGCAAACATTCTGACCCTAACATGATATAAGCTTGTTGCAAGTGTATAATTAAATGTGGAAAATGCTGTCAGACGTCATCAGTTAGATCTGCATTAGAAATAGCTGCCTGTTATGGAGATTAGCACGGACTAATTAGAATTTACAACAGCCTTAGCTCAAAGGACTTGTTCTAAATGGCGCAAAATAATTTTAGACCCATATGCTACCAATGCATTTAGAATTAATCCATGTATCTCACTGCTACAGGACATGAAGGGAGATGCCATTATCAGCTTCAGAGCACGTGTGCCCTGCTCTGTTCTTGTTGCCATCACTAGGATGTTGTTGTGGGTTGAGTGTTTTTCTATTACTGTGTCAATTTAAAGAATTTTTCCCATTATCATGCCAATGGAGCTGGCCAGGGTACACCCAGGACCTTTGACGACTCTAGACAGAAGGGGTGGGTGGGAGCTGGGCTTCAGGAGGGGCTCTCGTGCTTCAGGAGGGACTCTCGTGCTTCAGGAGGGACTCGTGTTTCCAGGAAGCTCAGAGGAGGATTCCCCGTCTGGAGCCGAACGCAGGAGAGCCAGACCCTCTGCGATCACCTGCCCTGCATCTGCCCCGTTCCAGCCTCCTGCCTCTGCGGACACAGCTGAGCACCAGAACCCAAACGGTGAGCGAGGAGCTGCCCGCCTCCAGCCGCTCCCACCCGAGACCAGTGTGGCCGCTGCCACCTCCTCCTGCCTCCGCTCCCGCCGAGAGAGAGTGTGCCCACAGCTAAAGAAAGGACTGGAACCGAGTTATCTGTTCTGTTTTGTTGGTAATTTTAACAACTGCTGTTGTTTCTGCTTGTACGGTTAGATACATTAATAAAAGAGCTGTTATTCCTACCCCCTTATCTCTGCCTCAGAGTCCTTGATTCAAACAATTATAATACTCGGGGGGAGTGGAATTAAAGTCTCTATTTCAAAGGAAAACTTCTGCCTTTATCGGCAGACACCTGTCCTTCAAACCAGGACAGATTTTGGCACCCAACGTGGGGCTCGAGGGCACTGAGTGGAGAGTTAAGACAGGAGTAACAGCTCTCTTAAGTGGCAACATGCTGTCCGGTTTCATCTGGTTTGGGCTCCATGTGGCCACAGATATCTCTCTCCCATTTGCAAGCCCTTATTTGAATAGGGGCCCCCTCACCAAAGTTACTGTAGCTATTATCCGATTAGTTTGGTGGATTGATTATGTCAGGAATTCATGGTTTTTTAATTTCCTGTGGGAAGTGACCACATGGATCCAGAGCTATCGTACCCTAACTGCATGGTTCTGGGGTTAATTCAATAATGGTACTTACTGTGAGGTAATGAATGCAAGGGAAATTTTCTCCCAACCCATCACCCAGTTTTTTGAGGCTACCCCACCAGTTCTCAAGGATTTCAGATCTGCTTTAATTGCTAGTGTTATTATACAGTGGCTGGTGTTGCTGATAGGCCTGTTCTACTTAGAATTCAGAAACAAGGGAATATTGGCTTGGATAACAACCCTGATACCTACCCAGGGAATAAAGGTGCAGCCCCAGAAACCTGCCCCTGCCCCAGGGACTAGGAATGTTGCCCCAGAACCTGCCCCTGCCCCAGGGACTAGGGATGTTGCCCCAGAGTCTGCCCCTGCCCCAGGGACTAGGGATGTTGTCCCAGAGTCTGCCCCTGCCCCAGGGACCAGGGATGTTGCCCCAGAACATGACCCTGCCCAAGGGACTAGGGATGTTGCCCCAGAGTCTGCCCCTGCCCAAGGGACTAGGGTGTTGCCCCAGAACATGACCCTGCTCCAGGGGATAGGGATGCTGCCCCAGAGCCTAGCCCTGCTCCAGGGGCTAGGGATGCTGCCCCACAGCCCACCACAGAAATGAACCACCCAGAGTGGGTGGGGGCCCTAGTGAAGGATATAGGCCAGATGTTGGAGGAGCAAAGCCAGATGTTGAAGGAGCACAGCCAGATGGTGAAGGAGCACTTTTCTCCAGCTGGTGAGAAACCCTCCCCCTGCCCTAAAGAGGGAGAGTCAGATGGTGCTGCAGTGGAACCCGTAGATGTTGTATCTGTCCAGGTTCCAGCTGAACCACAGGGGCAGCCACAGCCAGCAGCAGTTGCCTCTGTGGAAACTAGAAAATCTAAGATTAAAATGAAGCACCTAGATAATGGGGACCAGCCAGGAGGGTCCTCACAACCAGCAAGGGAGCCAGAGGTTGAGATTGTCACCTAGTCCCTCTCATATGACAGTCTCCGTAACCTGTGTAAAGACATTGCACGGCGAGGCCGTGAGCCTTTTACAACTTGGTTACTCCGGGTCTGGGACCTTACGGGAACAGGTGTGCAACTGGATGGAACTGAGGCCAGGAATTTAGGATCCTTGGCCCAGGGCTCAGGTGTGGACCAGATATTCGTAAGGGAGCAAGGCCTCCTTTCCCTCTGGGACTGGCTTTTAATGAGTGTGAGAGAGAGGTTTGTCCACAAAGAGAGAATGCAGGAGCACTACTGTAGAATGCGCTGGAAGACCCTTGAGGAAGGGATCCAGCAGCTGAGAGAAGTGGCAGTATTAGAGGTACTCTTTGGGAGGGATGGACAGCATGACAATGACCCTGACAAGGTCAGGTGCACAGGGCAGATGCTGTGGAATTTGGCAACCCTGGGGCCATCTCAATATACCACCTTCTTTGCAATGATCAGTGCTGATAACCACCAAGAGACAGTGGGTTCTGTTGCCAACAAACTCAGAAATTTTGAGAGTATGATGAATGGCCCAATGCAGGCCAATGTCTCTGCCGTGGCCAGGGACCTCCAAGAGGTCCAAGATAGGATGAGGGATATGAGGGAGGAGATGAGGGAGGAGATGAGGGAGGAGATAAGGAAGATCAGTGCAGCACCAGTGCGAGTCACAGGCCCCAAATCTAGAACCCAACACCCCCCAGCTAGAGAGAGGGTACACCCCACGAGCTGACCTGTGGTTCTTCCTGCAAGACCATGGGGAAGACATGGGAAAATGGGATGGGAAACCCACTTCTGTCCTGGCAGCATGGGTGTGTCAGCTCAGGGAGGGAAATGCTAACCTAGAGAATGGCGCTAAAATGAAGGTAGCCTCAACCTCCCATGGTAAATGTGCAGGGTATTACAGAAGGGAGGATGATCTGTCAGATCCCCTGGAAGGAACCTCCACTATGTATGCCCAGGAAAGAAATAATAACCAGGGCTAGAGGGGCCCTGCCTCTAGCCAGGGAGAGGCATGGGATAATAGAGTCTATTGGATAGTGTGGATTCGATGGCCTGGCACGTCAAAGCCACAAAAACATAGAGTTTTAGTTGATACTGGTTCACAATGCACCCTGATACCATCAGAACATGTTTCCATTGCTGGGGTGACAGAGGGATCACAGGAATACACTTTGCTGGAAGCTGAGATTAGCCTGACAGGGAAGGGGTGGCAGAAACATCCTATTGTGACTGGCCCAGGGGCACCGCACATTCTAGGCATAGACTTCCTCAGGAAAGACTACTACTAAGACCCAAAGGACCACAGGTGGGCTTTTGAAATAGCTGGTGTAGCAACAGAGAGCATTAAGCAGTTGAACACCTTGCCTGGACTATCAGAAAACCCATCTGCAGTGGGACTCCTGAAAGTGACAGAGCAACAGGTACCGATTGCCACCATGACAGTGCACCGCCGGCAGTACCGGATGAGATGCTGTGATCCCCATCCACAAGATGATCCATGAGCTGGAGAGCCAAGGGGTGGTCAGCAAAGCCCACTCACCCTTCAACAGCCCCATCTGGCCTGATGGAGAACGGAGATTGACTGTGAACTATCGTGCATTGAATGAAGTGACTCTACCACTGAGCGCTGCCATGCCGAATATGCTGGAACTCCAATACGAGCTGGAGTCCAAGGCAGCAAAGTGGTATGCCACCATTGACATTGCCAATGTATTTTTCTTCATTCTTTTGGCAGCAGAGTGCAGGCCTCAGTTTGCTTTCATCTGGAGAGGCGTGCAGTACATCTGGAACCGACTGCCCCAGGGGTGGAAACAAAGCCCCACCATCTGTCATGGACTGATCCAGGCTGCACTGGAAAAGTGTGAGGCTCCAGAACATTTGCACTACATTGATGACATCATTGTGTGGGGGAACACGGCAGTGGAGGTATTTGAGAAGGGAGAGAAGAGCATCCAGATTTTGCTGGGAGCCAGTTTCACCATCAAGAAAAGCAAAGTCAAAGGACCTGCCCGAGAGATCCAGTTCCTGGGAGTGAAGTGGCGAGACGGATGGTGCCAGATCCCGCCTGAGGTCATCAATAAGATCACTGCAATGTCTCCACCAACAAGCAAGAAGGAAACACAAGCTTTCCTAGGTGCCATAGGCTTTTGGAGAATGCACATCCCTGAGTACAGCCAGATTGTGAGCCCTCTCTACCTGGTCACCTGCAAGAAGAACGATTTCCACCGGGGCCCTGAGCAGCAGCAAGCCTTCGCCCAGATCAAGCAGGAGATCGCTCATGCAGTGGCCCTTTGCCCAGTCAGGACGGGACCAGAGGTAAAGAATGTGCTCTACTCTGCAGCCGGGAACCATGGTCTGTCCTGGAGCCTTTGGCAGAAGGTGTCTGGTGAGACCTAAGACCGACCCCTGGGATTCTGGAGCAGAAGTTACAAAGGGTCTGAAGCCAATTACACTCCCACAGAGAAGGAAATCCTGGCTGTCTATGAAGGAGTTCAAGCTGCCTCAGAGATGATTGGCACGGAAGCACAGCTTCTCCTGGCACCCCGACTACCACTGCTGGGGTGGATGTTCAAAGGAAAGGTTCCCTCTACCCACCATGCCACCGACGCCACATGGAGCAAGTGGATTGCCCTCATCACTCAGCGCGCCCGTATTGGCAACCCGAATCACCCTGGGATTTTGGAGATAATTACAAATTGGCCAGAAGGTGAAGATTTTGGTCTCACTGATGAAGAGGAGCAGAAGCAAGTGACCCAGGCTGAAGAAGCCCCATACAACCAACTGCCAGCAGATGAAAAATGCTACGCCCTTTTCACTGACAGTACCTGTCGCATTGTGGGAATGAACCGGAAGTGGAAAGCAGCCGTATGGAGCCCCACACGACAGGTTGCACAAGCTACTGAAGGAGAAGGTGGATCAAGTCAACTTGCTGAGCTCAAAGCTGTTCAGCTGGCCTTGGACATTACTGAGAGACAGAAATTGCCAAAGCTCTACCTTTACACTGATTCCTGGATGGTAGCCAATGCTCGGTGGGGGTGGCTGGAGAGGTGGAAAAAGGCTGATTGGCAACGTAGAGGAAAACAAATCTGGGCTGCTGATGAGTGGAAAGACATTGCCACTTGGGTAGAGAAGCTCCCCGTGAAAGTCCGTCATGTGGATCCTCATGTTCCCAAGAGTTGGGCTAATGAAGAACACCGGCATAACGAGCAGGTAGATCAGGCTGCACCGATAAAGTTTTCAAAGATAGACTTAGATTGTGATCACAAGGGAGAATTGTTCCTAGCTCGATGGGCCCACGATTCCTCAGATCATCAGGGCAGAGATGTCACCTATAAGTGGGCACGAGACTGAGGGGTGAATCTAACAATGGACAGCATCTCTCAGGTTATCCATGATTGTGACACGTGCGCTGCCATCAAGCAGGCCAAGCGGGTGAAGCCCCTCTGGTATGGGGGGCAATGGTCCAAGTACAAGTACAGAGAGGCCTGGCAGATTGACTACATCACACCGCCTCAGACCTGCCAAGGCAAGCGCTACGTGCTGACCATGGTGGAAGCCACCATCGGATGGTTGGAGACCTACCCTGTGCCCCACGCCACTGCTCGGAACACCATCCTGGGCCTGGAAAAGCAAGTCCTCTGGAGGCATGGCAACCCTGAGAGAATTGAGTCAGACAATGGGACTCATTTCAAAAATAGCCTTATAAGCACCTGGGCTAGAAAACATGGCATTGAGTGGGTGTACCATATTCCCTACTATGCACCAGCGGCTGGGAAAGTCGAACGGTGCAATGGTCTGCTTAAAACCACCTTAAAGGCACTTGGTGGGGGGACTTTCAAAAACTGGGAGATCAATCTACCAAAGGCCACATGGTTACTGAACATCCGAGGTTCCACTAACCGAGTAGGCTTTGCCCAGTCTGAGCCCTTGGGAGCACCAGATGGAGATAAGGTCCCTGTGGTACACCTGAGAGGCATGTTAGGAAAAACTGTTTGGGTGAACTCTCCCTCCAGAAAAGACAATCCTGTTCGTGGGGTGGTTTTCACTCAAGGACCAAGTTGCACTTGGTGGGTGATGCAAAAGGATGGAGAGACCCGATGCACACCCCAAGGAGACCTTGTTCTAGGATGAACTATCTATGATACTGTTCCTGTAACTGTATGTATGTACATGATTTAAAAGTTTTAATTTGCTGTAGCATGTTGGCATGGGAAAAATTCGGTGTGGATAATGTTGGGGGTTGGGTGTTATTCTATTACTGTGTCAATTTAAAGAATTTTTCCCATTATCATGCCAATAGAGCTGGCCAGGGTACACCCAGGACCTTTGACGACTCTAGACAAAAGGGGTAGGTAAGGGCTGGGCTTCAGGGGGGACTCTCGTGCTTCCGGAGGGGACTCGTGTTTCCAGGAAGCTCAGAGGAGGATTCTCCGTCTGGAGCCGAACGCAGGAGAGCCAGACCCTCTGTGATCACCTGCCCTGCATCTGCCTCGTTCCAGCCTCCTGCCTCTGCGGACACAGCTGAGCACCAGAACCCAAACGGTGAGCGAGGAGCTGCCCGCTCCAGCCGCTCCCACCCGAGACCGGCATGGCCGCTGCCACCTCCTCCCGCCTCCGCTCCCACTGAGAGAGAGTGTGCCCACAGCTAAAGAAAGGACTGGAACCGAGTTATCTGTTCTGTTTTGTTGGTAATTTTAACAACTGCTGTTGTTTCTGCTTGTACGGTTAGATATATTAGTAAAAGAGCTGTTATTCCTACTCCCTTATCTCTGCCTCAGAGTCCTTGATTCAAACAATTATAATACTCGGGGGGAGTGGAATTAAAGTCTCTATTTCAAAGGAAAACTTCTGCCTTTATCGGCAGACACCTGTCCTTCAAACCAGGATAGATGTTCTAGCACTGCATTCACAGCTGTCATTTTTTGTGAAGCTATTAATAACTGCTCCCTGGGGAAAAGACACCTATTGCTGAACTGAACCTAGTCTCTAAAATGTCTCAGGGTACAAATGCACTCTGGCTTCCCAGGGAGTGAAGTGAGAAGCTGTACTGTGCCCTTGGCAACATCTGCAAATGAGCTGACACAGCCTAAGCTTCAGCAGGCAACATCGAGGGCCAGCTGGAGACAGGTCTTCCCAGTGCAAGTTCCCAGGTACAGACTCTCTCTGAGCTTTTCAGAGAGAGATAACAATGAACAGGCTCTGCTTTGTTTTGCCTGGTGCTAGGCAGGAAGCATGAAGCTGTGTGAGGGTGCTCCTGGCATTAGCAGGAGCATCAGAGGCTATAAAACACAGAGGGCTAAAAAGTTCCTGAAGAGTCAAGAAGCCAGAGGGAAGATGGGAGTAGGACTGGATGCTGCACAGTCCTTGCCAAACAACTTGTGCCAGTGCTGCTCTTTACAAACGTGTAGTTAAAAATGGGATCAGATCATTGGAAACCCCACATGCTCTTTTGCAACAATTATAACTGGAGGTTGCTCCTGAATCTATTCTTATGAAGCAGATCTGTATCTGGTACAAAACTGTTCTTTGTATAGCTCAGAAGAGAGTCACCTCTTCAGAGTCAATAAAAGTGTCTAAAAACAGGAATAGTTTCTGCCATAAGTGAAGAATAAAATTAGAAAATTACTTTCTCACGTACTCCACCTTAAAACTGAGCTAATCCTCACACTATACACATGGTTCCTGTGCTCCACCAGAGCCAGTGAATCTCTTCCTCAGACAACAAACTGCAGTGTTGTGTTCCTCTGCCCAGATGCCTCAATGCAAAAAAAAAAAAAAAAAAAAAAAAAAAAAAAAAAAAAAAAAAAAAAAAAAAAAAGTCATCCCTCCACTGGAACTCCCTGGAAAAGACTGGAGAGAACCAGCACTGCTGGAATCACACCAAGTATTTCTGCATGTGCTTCTGCCTTAAGTGTTGACACACAGGGTTGGGGCAGATTCTCCCACTACTCTTTCACACTTGGGCCACCTTCTGTCCTTTGAGGACATCTGTAACTTATCAAAGAAGACTTTCACAGGACAGCTGCTCCTGGCACTTCAGTTCCATTCTCATGGAAGAGAAACTTATGTCTACTTGACCTTTCAAGTGCTGCCCTCACTCCATTTCCACTTTCATGTAAGCACTGTTGTAGCTTTCTTAACCCCAAGCAGTTTGTACTCCTCCTGCAGGGAACAAGTTGGCCCAGCTCCTTCCTGAGCACTGACAGCTGCCAGGTAAAGAAAGGAAGACAGCAATTTCAAGGCAGAAGCCATCAGGGCTCCATATGTATATATATATTTTTTTTTTTCTCCCAAAAGGTACCTAATCTTTAATAAAAATGCTATTATGTAATTAATCTTCTCTTTAACAGGTGTATCTCAGTCACATAAAATTTAAAAATTATGCTGCTCAAGCTAAGAAAGATGTTGAAAGGACAAATACAGTTAGTGTAGGCGACATACACAGAACTTAAAATATATGACGTGCCATTTGCATGTGTCATCAAGCTTTCTCCCTCCCTAAATTAACAAGAAATGTTCCTCACTCCTGTGCAGTACAGTTAACTAATACATTTCTGAAAAACTGACACTAACAGATATCATCTTTAGGACACTTTTGGGAACATACTGTGCCATTTTTTATTAAATACACTACTAAATTCTAAAGATCAGCAAGACATATGCCAAGATTTGAAGTCATTAAACATATCTGAACAGTGAAGTCTGCAACTGCTATGTGACTTTATCGGCTGGCTCTAAAGCAAGGTAGAAATCTCTCCTCATTTTAGGTTTCAGGATAAAATTTAGTTAATTGTTCCCTGGGACTCTTTTCTCAAAGAGATTCTACCCCAAATTCTTCATTTAGACAGCACTCCATTGTATCCTGGGGAAACACAAAAGCACTTTCCTTGGGAAGTTAAAAAATTTTCCAAATCCTTTCCTAGTATGATTTCTATGTCTTAAAATAACATCCCATCTTCTCAAAGTTGACCTGCCAGTCTGTAGCAATCCTGAACCCAACCACCATATTCCAGATTTTCTGTTATATTTTCCTTTTCTCACTCTGCATGATTGATGTAGCAAGAATGCCAGCTTCAACTTTCTTCAGGAGTCTGAGCTAGGACAACTCCCTTGTAACATAGGCCAAAGTTGATTTGGACTCTGTGCTTCAGCAAGGGGACAGACATTCACCTGTGAGAAGCTGTGGGAGTTTAGAGTGTTTTCCTGGCTTTTCTGAATGCTTTTAAACTCTCCTGGCAGGGTTTTAGAGGTCCTGGCAAGGTGCCCAGGGGTCCTGGGGGCTGGACTTGGGTCCCTGGAGAAATCTGCCAACATTGCAGGAAGAATTACAAGTCACAAAAAATAAGTAGAGTATAAGTTAGACTGTTATAAGATAGAAAAGTGAATTTTTAGAAATGTTTATATGAGGGGGTTTGAAGCTAAGATGGAGGATTTTGGGCGTGGTATACTTCTTCCTTCTTCTTCTTCACTCCATTCATGTTGGAGTGCCACCTTGGCATCCTTCAATTGGATGGGGACAAAACTAGACAGTTTAATAAGACTGTGGTGTATTGGAAATTAATTGTAAATATCTAGTATATAATTTAGAGTATAAAAGATAAGTCCTGCCTCTGCCAGGCAGATTCTGCCCTGGTTGTCTAGCTGAACAGACTGCTGTTCGCTGGGCAAAGAATTCCTGAGATAAAAAACAATAAACAACCTTAAAACCTCTGAGAACAGCTTCCTGCAGTCTCTCATCGACTGGTGCTGGGAAAAATCTAAATTCTACACCACCTTCATGTCCTCCTGAGGTGATCTCAAGCATAAAGAGACACCTCAGGCTGTAACAAGAAGCTCCTCAGAAGTTTCTCTTTTCCTCTGGAGAACATCCTGCTACATGGCACTGTCTCATAAATGTGCTTCTGTCTCTAGATTGCTTCCTGCTTTAAGGAAGCCCATTATTCCCTTTTCTCTGAGAGGCACATATCCAACTCCCAGGATCCATTAGGTCCCACACAGCCCGTCAGAATTCCTCTTCCTCTCACACACCCAGATGTCTTGGCTTTTCTTTTCTTCTATATAGGTCTCCAGGCTGTTTCTGCAGCTGGCAGCAGAAAGCACCATCAGAGGGATCCAGTGGCCCTTGAGAGCTAAGTAGTGACTGTAATTTGGGATGATGAACAGCTCTGAGCTAAAGCATTATTACCTACAATCAGTGCATTTCAAAAAGCTGCATTCCATGGGTCAAGGCCACACAGAATAAACACCACTGCTGTCCAAAGAGTTGCCCTGCTTACTTCAAAATGTTTTCACTCAGCCCCATCCTATGCATGGTTTGGGTTAATGCAGATGGAAACTCAGGAACCAACTTCCTTTGTGACACTGGACTGGTTGTTAAATTCGTGTGGTGAGCCAGCAGCATACAAACAGAAGTTTATGACTTGAAAGCAACCAAAACCCCTCTAAGTTGCTTCCCACCTCATGGAAAAACACACAGGACACTTCAATGCACATGCAGGTTAAAAAGGAAGCTGGTGCTTTTGAGTCTTCCCTTTGTTGATCTGTGTGCGAGCAGTCAGTGCTGCTCATCGTGTGAGGATGTTCTGATCCCATGGAAGTGCTGGAGCACTGGAAATGCAACCCGCTACCATAAAGGCACATGCATTGAAAAAGGACAGAAATGACTGAGCCAAACATCATCACAATATTTATACAACAGCAGTCCTGAACAGCTGTTCCAGGCCCTTCCTTGCCTGACAGAGTGTCCTGCTACAGCACACTGGTGTCTAGGGGAAGATTTAATTTAGGGTTTGGGAGTTTTCTGAGAATTTAAAAGATTGTTTGAGTAAATGGTTCCATGTCTTTCAACTGCCACCTGTACAGAGCAGAGATTGCAGAGATTTTCTTTTAACTTATTTTTGCTCAGAAGTAAAACCAGAATATCCTCACTTTCCCATGGAAAAACCCACATGTATGCTGGCTCAGGGGAATATTCTGACTTGCCTATTCTCAGCTGCACCAAAAGCTTTGTAAGGAGAACACATCCTCACATATCATATCTTCCAGGAAATTGTTACTGGGATTTTTATAAAACAGTGGAATTAGGACTAACATAAGTGATTTTCTTTATGAAGTTAGGAATCAGGAAAATAGAAGTATCACTTATTAAGAGGAATGAAAATACCCAAATCTACCAGTGACAAAGATCAACATTTTCATAGCAAATATTTACATTCATTACTGAAGAGTTTTGCAATTGATTGTCAGTGTCTTGGATGCTATTTATAGGTTCTTTCGTGGTTTTAAAGTAATGAGTAATTGATCTGTTTATGAAATATATGAAAAAGTTGACCTTTTTGACATGGAAATCAATATATTCTGAAAAAAAAAAAAAAAGTGGAATGGTTTATATTCTCCTCGCTTGGAGAACTCTAAAAGTTTTAATCCCAAACACCAAACCTAACAGAGGCCAATGGAGCTATTTAAAACATATGCCAGTTTAAGACCATAATCTTACATTTTAAGAGAAATCTGTCACTTTCAAAATTATGTAGTCAGGAAAGCATTCAAAGCTTTGAATGTCAAGGGAAATATACAGTAAAGGAATTATACTTACAGCATGAATTTGTGTACAGTAACAGCGCAGGGACAGACACCAAACGTGGTACTGATGGTAAGTTTCCATAATATTATGCTGTGGATAATGAAGTTTGCAGAGCATTCCAACCATGGTGACTGTGTCTGTTCTCTCATGGATCTCACCACAGATGGATGCTTGACCCTCCCCAAAGAAATTTCTGAAATGTATTGCCCTGAAGTTGCTACAATTAAGGCAGTATAACCTGAAAGGTTTAATGGAATTCCCACTGATAAAACACTGATGGAATGGATGGCAAATAAAGGCTTGAAAGAGAAAATAGATTCAAGACAGTAGACCTGGGATTTTGTATTTCCAGAATATAGTAAAGTTGAGGCATATGTTTTAGTTTAGTAAGTTTTAAAAAGAGAAGGGACTGTCAGGGTAGAATTATTCTCCATGTTGAAAAAATAGAAATAATTTCTATAAAAATGCAAAAGATCTTTGCAGTAAGAATCTATCAAACTTCCATATTTAATTGTATTAATCACTTCCTTTGACTTACACAAGCAAACTCTATTTACATTAACATCACTAAAAGCTCAATTTGGAATTAGCTTATGAGCTTGGACATATGTTTTTTAATGAAAGACATCACAATTCTCTAGAACTGAAACCACAGCCTGAACTATCCATTCTGCTGAAGCATCCTTCATAACACTGACGGTTCATGAAAGAATCACTTATATAACTTTTATACATGGAAGTACCCAAGGATAAGGTGGAGACAAAAGACATAATGGAAGATAATGAAGCCATGGCATGGCAACAGAACTGCCTCCACACCTTTCTCACCTGGGCCACCCATGGTGCTGGGAGTTTCATCCACAGGCTGTCATTGGGGTGAAAGTTCAGAGATCTGCAAAACCTGAACCTCCAGGGGCACTGGAGTAGAAGAGGCAGGCTAAGAGAAGTGACCATGGATATAGGAAAACATTTTGTGTTGATTTGAAGTGGTGGCTAGCAAGGAAAAGAAGCTAAATTTGAGTACACAGGGCATAACTCAAATTCAATATGCCTAGAGTACAGAGTGAAACCAGCTTCACCTGGAGTCAAATCATCATTATGATTATCAAATCATTATGACTAGACATTTTCTGACTGTAAGAGCAACAGTATTTTCATTGAGTTGGTTGTTTTGAAAACAAGAAAAATTTGCAGATTCTTGTAAGAAATCAAGTCAATCCTAGTGGAATCTAACAGAAAAAGTACTCCAAGGCAAGTAAGAAACACACTTTTTAGATGTAGAACAAGTCCTCTCTGCAACATTTTTATCTGCTCCTCTGCACAGACAAGAAATATGATGACAAACAACTGATGGCAAAGTAATTTCAAACGCTATCAAAATTGAAATGATTTACAGGAAGAACCAACACCATCAGCCCCTCCCTAAGAAATCAATCAATCAATCAATGGGCTTTTTCATGTGCTATGAAAGTCCAGCTGTGAAAAGCTGAGGCACTCAGGGGCCTCATGAAGCGTGGCCCCAGGACTGCTGTGCCACGTCCAGGGAATCAGGAAAGCATCACTCTGGCTTGACTGCTTAGGCAAGGAAGTTTACCAGAAATGATCTACTCTGCAACATGGAGAGTATTGGCAAAAGGAATGTGCTGGAGAAAATGAGCTGTTCTGAAAACCTACCAGAGAAGCAATAACCTCCTCAGAGAATTAATTTCTGCAGTTAACTACCCTTGTGATCAAAATGAATCTCCAACTGTCTTTCTTAAGTCAGGCTTCTGCCTCAGTAATTTATGTCCTGTCCTATTCTCAAGAGATGCAGACAGCTGACTATTCTCTTCCTCTCTGCAGTATCCTGCCATGCATTTGAATAATTTTATGCTTTTTTTCCAATATTTTTCTAGAACAAGCAACCAGGTTATTTTTCTGTTTCCTTGGAGGTCTAGGCAGCACTGCCTTAAAAACTACACCAACCATCCTCTTGGCCATCATTACCTATCTGACATCCACATGTGGACTTCAGACCCAACAGACTCAAGAAAAAGAAGAGCCAATGATAAAAACAGAAACCTCCCTCTTCTACCCCCACTTTGCCACAAGGCAAGCAAACCTCATGGCCCCGTCTATTCATCCAGTGCAAAAAACCCCAATGTGTTATGCATACAGCACTGCTGGAGATGGCTTCACAGCACAGCCATAACTGACAGGTAAAAATGATATAAATTCTATATAAATTACACAGCAAACACTGCCATGCTCAGCATGACACCATGAGTGAGTCTGCTTCCTCAGACAGTGGCCTTTTTTCTAAGATAACTACTCAGTAGTGTGTTTCAAGACCTCAGCTACAGCACACTGGACTTATCTGGAAGTTTCCAATTATCTAAAAGACTTTTTTTAATGGTAATTTTAAAAAATACTTTTGATTAATAAAAAAAAGTTTAAACTATATAGCATCAAATACTGTGTATTTTCCGAAACAGATTGGACAAAATTATGCAGATGCAAGAACAACTTATCCCTGAATAACTGTAGTCATTCTATGCATATAGACACAAAAGAAAAACTTTAGGTATAAGAGTATACTGGAACAGTTAAAATGGAAATTGTGTTGCACTTGCCATAGAATTTTGATAAGGTTATTAAAAATAATAACTACTTAAGTGGTTTGTTTTGCCAGCTCACAGTCACATTTCAATTCAAGTGCTCTGTATCAAATTTAAACTACATATAACCAAAAGAGTTAATCCAAAAGCTAAGTGCTGAAACGGAATTGTTTTACAGGAAAGCTAAAGTAAATTCCAAGCTTTTGGTCTTAGCATTCCTAGAGAATTACAATGAACAGCAAAACCTTGCTAGGATTCCTTGTTCAGAGGCAATTTTGTAGCACCAATATGTAAATGGCCTTTCTAGAACAAGGGGATTGGGCTGGACTAATTAAAAACTACATAACGGAATGAAAATAATAGTAAAAAAAGGAAGACAGTTTTCTATCAGTGCTGCTGGAAGTAAATGAATTGCCAAATACAACTCTTTGTTGTATTCACTCTGTCTTTATTTTCTTCCCATGATGTATAATGGAACCACAGGTGGACACGTGTATGCAGAATGCCCGTATTTCTGTATGAATGCAGACAAGGAGAAAAAAATGGCAGACTTGGCCAGCACAAACCAGAGAGAAACCTTTAAAGAGTGCAAAATGGCTTAAAAAAGAAGTGTTTGTAAAAAAAACAAAAAACCAACAACCAATAACCAATAGCCAAGAAGTATCAAATATGAAAGACTTCCACTAACACACAAAGCAAGGAGAAATGTGTGCCAGCATGTGCATCTGTGCACACATCCAAGTACTCACCAGCTATACAAGTACAACCATAGCTCCCTTCCACAGCAATTTTATTCTTATTCTTTAATGCCACTGTTTTCTTTAATTTGGGGTTTTCTTTAATCTAAAATTGTAATTAAAAATTCAAATGAAATACATATTTTGTTTTCTGATGCAGAAAAAAAGCAGATATTTGGGATCTATTCATCTACACTGCAATTCTTGATCAGATTGGGATCTCTGCAGGTATAAAAATGATGATGCTAGCTCTTAGGTTGAGATGGACTATTTTGGGTCTGTGCCACAGTACAGAAGCAAACCAGTAGAGCCACACATAAACAAAAATTTAATCCCTATTTCAGTGTTTCTGCAAAGACCTGCAGAAAAAATTGGGTGCTAGTCAGAACCCAGAGCTGGAACAGACCAAAACATGAGCAGTACAAATGGTTACAGCCCTCAAAGAAATCTGCTTGGAGACAAAACACATTCCCATTCTACAGAATGTTATCAAGGGTCAGAATCTTTGTAAGGATTTTATTGGCTAAGAACAATTTGCTTTCATGTGTATTTTTATTTAAGAGCACAATGCTAACTTGATAATAAAAAATGTAGTTTATACTCTGTGCAAAAAAGCCTTATCAAAGAAATATAAACACTAACTCCTAAAATCTCAAAAAACTTCTTTTCAAAAGGGAGTTCAGATTTTAGAAGCTCAGCAATGGAATTTCCTGTATTTGTGGGTTTGTTTACAATGCCAATGAATTCTTATATTATCTCAAGACATATACTGCTTAATCAAAAGTATGTGAAAACAAGATTGTTTAGAATCAGTGATTATGGAATTATAGAGTAGTTTGGGCTGGAAGGAACCTTTTTACAAGGCATCTGGTTCCAATCCACCTGCAACAAACAGAGACAGTTTTCACTAGGTCAGGTTTCTCAGAGGCCTGTCCAATCTGACTTTGAATGTTTCCAGAGAAGGGGCATCCATCACCTCTGTAGGCAACCAGTTCCAGTGCCTCACATAAAAAGAATCTCTTCCTTATAAACATGCTTCCTTATAAATACGCTATTGAGAATTTGCAAGGTCCTAATATTTTGCTAAAATTGCATATAGAATACTGAGGAACTATAGAATTTTTTACTACAGCCATGAGAGTGGTGCATTTATGAAAGCAGAAGATACTGAGACAATATGCAACATTTAAAAAAGCATAAAAAAGGATGATGAGGAGACTGGGAAAACATAGATCTAGGCAGTAACAGTAATGATGCACCACTCCTCTGCTACTGCGACTTGGCTCTTGAATTGTTCTGCTATGAATGTGGGAGAAATATCAGCACTGTATGAATCTGAGCAGTATGTAATATTTCAATCAGCAGACAAGACAACTACCCTGCCCTTCCCTCCCCCTTCCCCCATTTCCTTCCTATGATTCATCATTGCAAAGACATTCTTCAAAAATGTTTGTCTGCATTAGGAATCCTTCTGCAGAAGAGGTGAGAGTCAGCAAAATCTTGACAATCAGCTCACTGGAATGAAGTCAGAAGAGTTTATTGTGTGAAAGTTTGTTGAAAATAGACTTGATGAAAATGCTGGAAACACAATTCCTATTGTACCAGGAGGTCAGATTTGAGTAAGTAGAGTTAGAAGTCCAATACAAGGGGAGAAGATTCATTTATTATTCTAATATATATCTTATGATTATTCACAAAAATGTATTATCTTTTTAATCAAATCACATAGAAGAGGTTGTAAAGAGCAGGAACTGGAAGCATTATTAAAAAAAATCTCCAAGTACTATCAGTGCCTTGGAGACAGGCTTAAAAAAGGTAAGAACCATTTACTCCCACACAAAGGTTTTTTTTTTATGTTTAAGAAGTACTTCTGAGATAGCAAACTCTAATAAAAATTTTACTCTGGTAGAATAATAAAATCTACAAATTCTAACCTGAAACGCTACCTTTCTAGAAAGGAGATAAAATATGTACCTGGACTCACCTCATGAAAATATAAAAATAAATGAAATAATTTCTTGGGAATACATCTATTGTTTGTTGCAGCATATGCTCCTAAGTATCCAACACATTCTTAGCAAAGAGGAGAATCTTTTAATTTTATTTTGGAACAGCTCAACCAGAAGATTTTGATCAAAGCCATTTTCACATTAGAGAGAGAATTCTTATTCTCAGCATATTCTTTCTCAAATCTTTTAACTTCTCTTCTTCCTTTTCCCTCACCCAGAATAAGAATCTTTAAAGCATTGTACCACCTTCCACCATATTGTTTAGTAGAAAAACCTTTAGAAAAACATCAAACCATTTGACAGAACAGCGTGTCTAGAAATTCAAGGTACATGAAGAACTGTGGAATGCCAGTCATTCCAGGCAGATCAGACAGTAGAATTAGAATTCAAAAAACTAATACCACCAACTGAGAAATAGTTTAGACTAGCTGGACAGAAGGCTTTGCTTTACTGAGAGACAACAGATAATCAGAAAATTATTTTAGTCAACCAACCTGCTGAAAGGTGACTTGTACACAAATCCACACACCCAAGGACAAACTCCAACCATGCTCCATCACATTACATGCTAATATAAATTACTCTGGAGATTACCTCGCTTGCTCTTGCAACAGTCATTTCACTAACTTTAAAGTTTTAATACTGTTTAAGTGATACTTTTAAATAGGAATTTTTAATGTCAATTAATTCAATTTACTTCTCAAGCCTGAAAAGAAGTTAGATGATTATCTCTAAAAGAGATACACTTTAATATAAAACTTGATAGGTATTGTAACTAGTGATGAATGACATAAAGTGAATCTTTCATGACACAGGTATGCAGAAAGCAACATCATACTATTGAAGTATCACTGTATTACAAAATGTTTTGTACACAAGAGTCAGTGGGACCTTAGGGGGGCTGTGGGCTCTGCCTCCCAGTGACCCTATTTATTCTGGGAGGATGGGAGGGAAGAAGAAAAAGAAGCATAAAAGGATTAGGTAATACTGTGGCCTTGGCAGGTACAAGTAGGGCTGATACTGCAGTGGTATCTGCATACAAGAATTCCAGAAGAGTTTGGTACTACATAGAAAGAAGAAAAACACCGAGCAATAGTAACTACTGCGGCAGTGGTATATTTTCCATCAGGAGCTGTTATATGGCAGTGTTACTTACCATGTTTGTGTGGCACATAAAGAGAGCTATATGAAAGGGTTATGTTATGTTCATAATTGGTCATTAACATGGAGGAAAAAATTTGCTATTTTATGTTCCCATAAAAATTAAAAATTCAAGTCTTCTAGCCATGTGCCACTAATAACAAAGGTATTTGAAACAATTAGCATTTAAAAATACAAAGGTAGACAATCTGAGTGATATAATTCCTCTTGCTCTGTGTTCATGAACAGGTATGGAAGTTAGGGAGTACTGGTTCCAGCTGTAACTTCAGTGCAGCCACTCCTGCAGATGGGCATATTAAGATATAAATGCTCCTCACAAGAAGAGCATTAGGGTCATGGTGTTGCTGATTGCCTATCACAGTTTAAAGTGTTAGTTAGCTCAAGGCAATAACCAAGACAAGGATCCCGCTGAACTTACTCCCTTTTGCACTTGGTGAGAAATTCACAAATACCTGGCAAAACAGTCATTGCCACCCACCTTCTGTGGTGACTGGGAGAGAAATCTCCATGCAGGCTGCAGACTGGGCTTTCCTGAAGGGGGGCCTGCCAGGCCCTCGGCGGTTTGCTCTCGACACATCTGCACTGGAAAATCGTTTGCCTGAACTGCAGCTCTGGGATGTTGGGCTTGTACAGTGACCATTCACGTGATCTGGAAAGTGAATGCAACAAATGCTATGTTAAGTGCCAGCTCCCAAGATTCAGAATGAAGGAGAGATATATGTTCTGATACTTGAGAACGGGTTAAATCAAATCTTCTGTGATTGTTTTACCAACCCATCACAGGTATGTAAAAAATAACTCACCATATTTTTAAGGCATAGTTTGAAAAACCCCAAGGGCCATAGCACTGGTATGTGTTCTTAGACCTGCAAATCCCACAGCATTTTGCTGACCTATGCACACAGGCATTCACCAAGGTACTGCAGGTAACACTGGCAGCCTGCTTTTTTGTCTCCTAAGAGATACCCAGTCAATTTGAATGTTTTCTTTCCTTTTTGCTCCCGTAAGAACTGCAAGTGTCGTTTATGGTAGGGTAGAAATCAGAGCTAGACATCTTCTCTGCCTGACTCAAAGCAGCATGATACAGGCACTATTTGAGATAATTACAAAAATAGCCATAATATTGTTAAGTATTTTATTCTTTATAATCAAATAGATTTATTTTACTTTTAAGAAAATTGACTGCTGAACAATTGATTTGTCTGCTACAGCTCTATAAAAATGAGGCCATGGTCAATGAGCACAGTGCATGTTGCTATCTCATGGGGTGGAAAACAAAACAGCCCTGCTTCAAATTCATACTACATTTGTCTGTTCTTTGTCAACAGGTCTTTAAACCATAACATCCACTGATCAGGGCTTGGATCAGAGTTCAGAATTGGACTGGACTGTAAAATATTCATGTGATATTTTTCTTCCTCTCTAATGCCAGGCAAGACAATGTGAGGAGAATTACCAAACACAATTTCCCCTTCAATATATGAATGGATGCACACCCAGGTATAAGTGAATTATTCTTGGTCAGCAGGTTGTTTTAAGTAAACAGCAGGTAATAAGCAAAACATTGTGAGCAAAATGTTCAGGTTCATGCAAGCACACTGAGTATTTTATTCAATACTGTAAAAGCTCAACACTACTGGTAGGGACAATCTTGGGGTTTCTGCCTTAATTTTATATGTTGGGTTATTTACATTTGAGAATTATCTTAGTCTTTAAGAGTCCACATTTAAGTACCATATTGAGTCAATTCTCTTTGATTTGTATTGTGTCCAAGGAAAAGATGAATGTTCCTGTACCAAGATAAATTTATTTCTCCGTTACCATGCATGATAATGTACATTATGAAAAACTATTTCTATATTTACTCAATATTCTGGTCCTATACTGAATACAGTGTATAGTGTGGTACATGTAGTCTTTGAATGTGCAAGTCATGTCCTTCCCATGTGAAAACAGATCACTCTTAATGTACAAAAGTGGAAAAAAATGTCCAGAATTATAGATTAGAAAGCAATTTAGTATCTGTACTGTGTAACAAAATAGCTCTGTAGGAGACACAACTTCATGATTCTTGTCATTTTTCATTAATACATGGCTATTAACTGAGCTAATAGCAGATGTAAAACTGATGTGGATGACTCATTCAATTTTTAGTTAGGAAATTTTCCAAAATTTGTTGGAACTGTTTGTATATTTCAGTGGAAAGTCCTTCGAGATCGAGGGCTTTGTTCAAGGTCACAGGCTGACTATTCAAGCTCAGCAACAGACACATCCTCATCCAACTGCTTCTTTTCTTCAAAATTCTGTTTGTGGGAAGGTGTTTCAGCATGATATCTAATTATCTCCAGGGGGAATCCTAGGAAGTGGTGAGGAACATAACAGAGTGAAAAAAAATCATATTCTATAGAAACATCAACAACATTCGTGAGTCCTCTTCCCTGAGCATGGTACAGAATGGCCAGAGCACATGCAAACCCTTGTTAACTATGCCATGGTTTAAGAGGAAGGCTGCTATATTTCTCTAAATATGTTGGCTTGTCTCAGTTAACTTCAAAGGCCCACATGAAATCATCATTAGGATCTGGGCACCTAAATCCCTTTAGCTGTTCTGATAATGCTTTTTTGAATAAGCAAAGCCAGTTCCTGGGAAGAAAAATCAGGCATCATCCTAGAAGCTGTGGGGATATTCCTTCAAGTACTGAAGTTGGTGAATTATTAGTGGATGCTATAACAATGAGCAGAAGAGAAATTTTACTGATCAGCTACAAACTTGTCTGTATTTTGACACTGTTCTGTTCCTCTGATTAGATACAACTTTTTAAAATGTATACAAGAGGAAATGCAGTCTTCAAGTTTTAGTAAAAACTAAAGCTTGTACAGAGTAAGATAATTACAGGAAACATGACTGCATTTTTTTTTTCTGTGGAGAAACTGAAAAGAATCCATCAGATAAAGACCACTCAAATATATGGGAAAATTCCATGTATGTATTTAAAAATTAACTACTCACATTATTTTAATGCTATAAGCTCTGTGATACAAAACAGTTCTAAAGAAATGTTATATGCTGTTTAAGAAAGGGTTCCTTACTGCATTGTCTGAAAAAGATGAAGTGTGCATGAAAAGTGACAAGAAAAAAAAAAGCAGCACTGCTTTTCTACAGTGTACTTTCTAAGAGAGAATGACAATGTTCAAGCTCTCAGTCTTTCAGAATGTCTGCTATGATTTTCTACCCCTCTGAGCCCTGAGTCACCTGATTCACCTTTGCCATGACAGATGTCTCCTAGCCACCCCAAAGAACATGTACAGGAGGCTTGTAAAAAGACTTTTTTTTCCAGCTTTGTTTGATTTGTAAGGAAAAGCAACATTTTAACTTTTGTCCTTGCTGGATTACTGCTTTTGTCACATGGTAACTGGGGCTCTTCTCAGCTCAGAAATATTAATTGATTTGGAGCATTAGCTGATATCAGGGACATGAATGTTGTTCTTAAGTAGCAATGCAGATTGCTCTGTGCTATTGACACAATACTGCAACAGCTCCTCAGTCTCTCTTCTTCTGGAGGAGGCAAAGAACAGTTGCTGCTGAAGAAAACACCGCACAAAATACCCCTTCTCTACCACTGCATTTGCCAACACCTCCTACCCCTTCCCATGGGAGTTACTGCCCATGAGGTGAAGGGAATTAGAATTATCCTCTCCAGTACTCCTAGAACCCTTCAGCCAGTCCCACACTAATGCAATATATTTGGGCATCAGGGTTTAGGGCAGCTTATCATTGAAGCAGTCTCCAAACTGTGTAAGAGCCATCCCACTATGCCAAGGGGAGCAGTCTTGTCTACTCCCTGTGAATAGTAAACTAAATGGCCCGGGCTCAGTTTGTAGCTATTCTGATCATTAATTAAAAAATTTAGGGCTCATGCAAGCCATTGGAAGTAATCAAAGGGAATTACCCCTTTAGTCCATTTAATACTAATTCAACTGCATTGGTTTAATAAAGCAGCAAACATTGTATGTATATATGATGTATTAAACTAAACTATAATGTTCTCCACGTGCTGCTTCTACAGTGGAGTTCATGATTGTTTGCCTTTGTCTGGGCTCATGGAATTAAAAATGCTTACCCATATGAATTAAAAATTCTTTATCTGTCCCCATTACCAAACACTAGCACCATTCAGTGCCCTGTGCATCCCACAAACTGCTTTAAAAAAAGAAAGAACTGTGCTGGATGTAAGGCAAGAGTGTCACAGAAAATACTAGCAGGATGATGAGATCAAGAGGAACTGAAGAAATAACATCAGTCACTGTGAACCTGATGAAACTACTGAGAGATGTGATGCGCAACATGACAGCAGCAAATTTGCAGGGCAGCCTCAAATTAAGCCAAATTTCTTTTGAAACATGTTGCACAGGGAGAATATTCTATATACACATGGTGATTTTAATTTACACACAGTAACATGCATATCCTATACAACCTGCCTGACTGCAAACTTAGAACTTTTAAACAACTTGGTGACCTCTGCAAAAAAGCAAAAGAGACCAACTTACCACGAAAAAGATGAACACTTGTTAAAGCTAAATGCAATGAAAATGTCAGTAAGAAAGAAGCACTAATTTGCAGATAGTGCCTAGCAATTTTTTACACTTGACACAAAAAATCAGGAAAGAATATGAGCAACCAATTCTTTCAATTCCAACAAAGGGATAAATTCAAGCAGAAAAACTAGCCGAAAACCTTCTTACTAATAATTTGAAAAGAGGCTGAGACAAAGGAATGTAATTATCCATAATTAGAAGCATTATAATACCATCTTAGGTTGTAAGGAAGTAATCAATAAAAGAGAAGATGAGAACCAGAAGAAAACCAGAGAAATGCTTTAATATGGAGCAGAAAGAACCTGAAAAATAAGTATCAGAGAGTCTTCTCAACAACAGTTGAAGAATACAATATTTATTGTTAAAGTGAAAAAAAATCCATCTCTTTCCACTGGTGGATTTTCGTGTATTACCAATAAATTAGATTTTGAGTAATGTTTATGGTGGTGTTTATGGACATGGTAAATGTAAATGAGACTGATAGTACTGTAGATTTAATCAGCATATGCATCTTGATAACGAGGATGCCTTTGCAAGAGCAAACAGAGCTCTGAAGATTGCAAGATTGGATCAAGTCTGGCCGACGGGAAATTAGATTTTACTAAGTAGAAATGTAAAGTTTGTCTGTATGATGTTTAACCTGATGATTGTAGTAAAATATTACTAGCCTTCCTGAAATGTTATATAAACACATATAGGTCTAAAAATTGGATTCTGATCACTATTCAGTAGTACCTGTCTCTCTCTCATCGTCAATAGTGAGTAACTTTTATTTTTACACAGCAAAGAGATACACATTTGAATTGAAAAAAAATGCAACCTCAAAACTGTACAAATGGCCCGAAGAACAGTCTCACATTTACCTGAAAATAATAAAAATTACTATAATAGTGTGAATATTCATTGGTGAGAACACGGACAGATAACATAAAATTTAAGAATTTTAAGGAATTTATTTAAAAGAAATTTCCTTAAAAAGTCAGAATCGCAAATATCCCTTGGTGCAGTTCTGTCAGCCAGGTAGGAGAGAAGGTGAAAGCCCTGGCAGAAGAGGTTAATACAGATGTACTGCCAACAAAGAAAGTACATTTAACATTATGTCTTCATCAGTTTGAAGAGGAAGGAAGAGTTGTCCTAATGACATGCTGGTAGAATATTTAGATCCACTCTAACACTATAATATGCTGCGGTTGTAACATACTACCTACTGCCTGTGTAGTATAATGGTATTCTGCTTATGGTAACAAAATCCTATCATACACTTGGTCCTAAAATCACCATGTTTTTAGAAAGCAGGATGAACAGATGTATTTATCAGAGAAACAAAATACTGTGAAGTGGCTGAAAACATTAAGTGCATTGTCAGATCACTGACAGATTCTCTTTTAAAACTACTATTTTTCCCTGAAATTATAAAAAAATGAAATGAAAATACAAAATAACACCTTCCAAATGAAAAACATTGAGAATACAATATGTCCGTCATACCATCACCTCTACATTATCATATCTGAAAAGCTGAAACCTGGCAGTGCAAACTTAAAAACAAATCTAGCTTTGCTCCCACAGAATAGTGGGAAAATTTTGAACTACTTGGATCTAAGTCTGCTCCTCAGATTCATTTGCTGAATTTCACGTGATCATAAAACACCACACTACTGGTCTGTCTGAAAAAATACATAGCACTTAGAGTGCCTCTAAAGAATAATCTGACATAAATGGTTGCTATGCTCTGTGCAATAAACAGGTAAACATAAGACAGAAAACTTGATTGAATTCTGAAACATAAGCATGAAACGTGGTAAATCCTGAGATGCACAAAAGACAACACTGGAACATGCAAGCAAAGTGGATGGACCACAAGACCACCTGGATATCAACTACTTGTCCAGCACCGCTTAGTGTAGCATTGCCCCGGCATTTTCACTATGGAAAAAACTGGCATTCATTCTCTGGTTTTAAAAATGAAAAATGTTACAACCTGAGAGGTGAACAGAGACCCCAGAAGGGAAGAATACCCTGTATGTATTTGCAGTGCGTGAAAGGAGTGGAAAATTACTTACCTTTGAAATGCTCAGTAAGGAACTCTTCTTTATGCAAAACCAAAGAACTCGGGAAAGGTGAGTACCTGTTATACTAGAACCTAGCAGTTGCATATCATTTTGTTATTACCAAGTCCTAAGTGTATGAGGATCTTTACTGCCTGTTTTGTTATTCCAACTACCAAATGAGGCATTTCATTGCCTTTCTTTTGTGACGAAATTTAACTGCATTACTTATAATCATTTAGCTAGGGTATTTTTTTGTATAGTTTAAGGCACTTACCTTCCCTTTTAACTCCTTGCTTGAAAAATTTCCAAGTAGATGAGTTTGTTGTACTTTTTTATTTCTCATCTGAGAGTATTAGAAGTTAGAAAATAGCCCCTTTCTGCTGTGAAATATTACCACAGAGCACATGCGTATTCTCCTATAACTGAATTGTCCTGTTCCTTTTAAAATATTCTTGTTACTTGGACTGGTAGAATGCTAATATATCCATTAGATACATATGTTCTCTTCCAAAAATGTTTAACTATAAACATTCTTCTACTTAAGGAAGGAAGAAATTGGTGTTGTCATACACCTGACCTTCAGAAGATAAAGAGACTTTAAGGGACTCTAGTAGGTCCTCAATATAGAATGTCAAAATCCAAGCCCCAAGATGTGAAATAGCCAAAAGACTAAAGTTTTAAAATAATTTCTGTAAAAGTGAAAAACTTTAGTCCACCTCACAATGTTTTGCACCTTCATAGTGATCAAACTTGAAGCAGGAAAGGCAAAGATCACCCCCACTAACTCAGCAAGAGCATAACCAGCCACTTGAAGGGTGAAATACTTCCTCTTTCTTTGGGATTTGCCAGACTGCAGATCAAGTGCTGTGAGACTTGACTGGACACTGTCCTAGCCTACCTGGTATAGCCTGACCTGCTTTGAACAGGATGGGGGTCTAGACAACTTAGACCTGGTGGGGGTCTAAAGATCCCCTCCAACCTTGCTGTGATTCTACCTAGAGGCAGAGTGCAGATGATTCCTCAACTCAGATTGTACTTTCAGATAGAGAAAGGGACAGAAAGTTCCTCTACTCTTCTGGAGTAGACATACACTGAGCAGTCCCTAAAATATCCTTACCATGCAAAAGTACAAGTAATTTTCAATGTATATTGCCAAGCATTTAAAGAAAATTTTTGGTACACGTGGATGTCTGGATTGTATTTTCTACAAAGTCATACCAAGGAGGAAAGCAACTCCTATAGTTTTAAAATTTCTGAAATGTTCTTTAGCCTTGTAAACAGAACTACAGATCCAGATAAGTCAATACAGAAAGCTCCACCTAAAATCTATAAGTTTATCCAATGCAGTAGTAAGCAAAAACAGATTAAAGGCTTCAAAATCGTTTGTGTGCCTAATGACTTCTGTAAATACTTTGAAAAATTAAAGCAAGAATTGCTATAACTCCACTGGTCATTCTTAAAAGGGAAATGAGATTTAATTTTCAGACACTGTTTTATAGGCTTGGGATCATCCAGAAAGTGATGTTTCCCTGTCAATGAAATACAAAGGCATCAAATGGTGGATACTGTCATATTATAACTCTATTACCATATACATAAATCAAACAGATTCCACAAACCTCATCCAAAATGGACAAAATAAAGTAGAAACCCATAACCCCAGGTCCTTAATCTGATCCTTATAATTATGTTTTATGAACCCAACTTTCAGAGTTAAAGTTTTTGGGCCTCTGCATTAGAACATTTTTCTCAAACCCCTGGGAAAAAATGAGCTTATTTGGTAATTTTTCTAGATTTTCACTCCAATATAAAATGGAAGACATTAACTCGACTTGGCAAAAAACTCATTCACTGCTTATAAGTATCTGCAGAAAGCATATATTAAAATTGAAGATCATAGCTTAGCAAGAAGAAAAAAAAAGATGTCTATTTATATTTGCATTTCCTTTTGTTCTTTCACTAATAAAGTCTAGGTGATGGCATAATTCCTTACAGTCAAACCATCTGTTCACAGTAATTCTAGAAAAGTCAGCAGTTACTGACTCTCCCCCATCTTTAGCTATGGCTTCTGTCTGGCTCCCTGTGGTCAGATGGAACCTTTAAAATCTTTTAGTGAAATGAGCAGAAATATTTTCTAAAAGAAAAATACAAGGTGATGCTTTAAGTAGCTGGTGAAGCAAAGTTAGAAAGCTCTCATATCAAAGCAGTTCTATGTGCCTGGATATATCAGATTCTCCACTTGACTAAATGAAATTAGGATTATCCCCATAATTAATTTCTGTGAAACACTGCAAGGAAATGAAGATGATCTGTTCAGAAGACTTTGGGAAACATTATTAGGTTTAAAAATAAAGATACTATTACTATTCAGAGCTGCATCTGAAGGGTAATAGAGGAGCTGTACAGCCTATGCAGCAGCATTGACGTGTCTTCCTTCTGGTCAACTCTAAAACTGTGTTGCTGTGACCTGCAGTAGCTAAAACTACCAAGAAGTTTTGGTGTATCCCTTCATGTGGCACATCACTCATTTCTGTGTGGAGATACAACATCCACAGGTGACAAGTGCTTCAGCAAGGAGAGATAATAATTACCACATCAAAATAAAAAGAAGCTGAGATCAATTTCATCAGTCATATAAAGGTCAAACTGGAGTCCCAAAGTACGTTTAGGTAATGAAAATCCTGCTGAGGTTTAACAAGAACACCCCGATTCATCAGATTACACATTATTCCCCTAAATGATAGCAAACTACTCTCCAAGCAATTTCCAGTACTGGCAACACCTTCATCTGAAATAGATTTAAATTCTGCTTAACCTCTACTATTTACAATTCAAATCAAAGTGAAAGCAAGGACATTCCACAAGGCAGATCATAAGAAGGGAGCAGAACTGTAAGCTGCCAAATGCTAATGTATGTCCCAATTAGCTGCAGTCATTGCTGAGAGTGGGTGATGTATCAACACTCTCTAAAAAGTTACGAGCCAGAGCCAATGGGATGCGTGGACAATATTTTATCGTTTCAAAGTGGTGATCTGAATCTTTACAAGGAGTGCGGGCCAAAAATCATTTCCAGCCCCTGAATATACAGACTATGGGGACAATCTCAGGCAACAGCCAAACAGTGCATAAATAATCTCCAAGAACTCTGACAGTGTGGCCAGGACATTTTAGAACAGAAGTAACTGAAATGTGGTCATCACCTTTTCCAGGAACTCTCATTTAAATGTAGCTCCTTATACTGAGGAAAAGAGGCTCTTCCCAGCCTGTTGTAAACTAAGCAATCTACAATTAAGCACAGTTTTAATGGCTAGAATAATTAACAGGAATATTTTGCCTTTCTAAGACAGTCATGAATGAGAGCTGAAAGTTTGGGGGTTCTTCAGTCCATCATCTTTTTCTTTTCTAAGCCTATCTCTGCTGTCGATTATCCATGAGTATCTGCCAGTTTATACATTGAATTCTGCTTCTATGTGCTTCCTTAGCTTCTGGGTAATCTGAGAACAAGATTGCTGCGGCACTAACAACAAACAGGATGCTTTAGTGACAATTTGAACACACTTTTCAGTGCTTATCAAGCTTTTGGAATCAATGGCATTCCACCAGTTTCTGCAAGACGTTGTACTAGACCTTCTTAGGCTTATTTTAATTTATACTTAGCTTGTTCTATACTATTAAAAATAATGAATACAAGCAAATAAAGGAATGGTAGAAATATGACTACTCTGAAATTAGAACTACAGGCAGGATTATGCATTCTAATAATCTTCTAAGTTCCTTACAAATGTAATATATTTAAAATGGATCATCATGCTTCCTATCCTTTCAGACTGAATTTAACTTCTGGAGCTTTTTACCCAGCTTCCCAGTCCTTGGGGTATTCTGGGGATATTTTTTTTTTCTTGTGTGTGTTTGTTTGAGGTTTTTAAAATATAAATCTGCCTGCAATTTGCCAATATATTCTACGCAGAGCTTTTGATATTAACCCGCTCCCAACACGATTACAGGAAAGCTGATGGTAAGGTGGCTTTTTCTTTGATACACAACATTTTATATTACACAATAAAGCTCTAATCAATTCTAATTATAATGGTATACTTATTTCCTTTTCCAAATCCTCTAAATCCATGAAGTTTCTCTTTTGCTTGTCTTACGCTTCAAGATTTAAAGTTATTTAATGCCATGTGTTCTTCAAGACAATGTATTTTTAATAATACTAACAAAAAGAAGTTTGATCTGTAGAATATGGCTTAGTCTTAAGTCCTTCCTATGGCTATTTTGATACTTAATTATTCAGCTTCTCTCTTAATAGCTGCCCATTATTTTAGCAATAAATATTAATTTTACAGGTCTATAGCTAAAGTCTTCCCCTTTTTGTAGTATTAGGAATATTATGATTTTCCACTCCAAATTTTGTTTAGGTGTATTCCTCCATTCCTACTTTCTCAAACTTATTTCAACTGAATCACTTCGTACTCTGAATTCCAAATCAAATATCAGGAGCAATACCCTTTACATGGATACAAGTTTTAAGTTAATGAAGATATAGAATTTTCATTTTAGGTTTTTTGAGGTGAACTTTGTGCTCTCACTATGCACTTCCACTGAAATATTAAAGCAGAGTTGAGAAAAAATTTACAGAAAACTATGTATTTAACAGCTGGCTGAGGTAAGTCTCAAGGAGAGGACTGAGACAAATGACTGACTTCTGATCTCACATCTCAGACATTTAAAGACACTATAAAATACAGATGTTCAATTGTCTTATCACTGTTGTGGCACAATTCATACACCAAATAAAGAAAATAGACCAGTGCATGCATTGGATATTATAGGCAGAGTTCACCAACAACCAGCTTGGAAAAACTTCTAGAGCTTTTTCAGAATAAAGTATTACACACACAGTGTGTAATGATTGGCAATATATGTCTACATGAAATAGATGAATATCAAACAAGCAAAATGCTGAGAGCTGCCAACAGAACTGTATGGGTTAATAGGTGATTTTTAGAAAGCCTTTTCAGACAAAGCCTCTGAAGTTATTGTGTTATCTCATGAATCAGTTGGTAAAATGTTTTGCCGATGAATGTAAGGAAGTTTAAAGCTGTCGGCTTTTGCCTACCGTACCAAGATCAGTCTTAAGATCTGTTGGCAGACTTAACTTTCTTGATCCTTTAACTGAAACAACAGAAAAAGGAGAAAGGCAGCTGTTAATAAGTAAGAAAGAAAAAGGAGTGAGGGAAAACAACATGCCATCTTCTGGTTAAATCCATGTTGCAAATTTTTTGCACTTTTCTTTTAATCAGCATATAAAGGCAGAATAATGGTTTAAATATTTTCATTTACACCATTCAGCAAAATAAATACAATTGAACAAAGAAGCACTGGAAAAAAATTACTCAAGATGTCAAGGAGTGAATGATGTTTCACATAGCTTTGGCTGTGTGTTGCAATATCTTACTTTGTGGTGATAGGAATGATAAAAAAAGAAACCACAAATGAGATTAAGACAAATATTGCAAATGCTGCCTATGCAGCATATCACAAATATTTAAACACCTGAAAACCAATTTAATAAGAGGGTGCAATGAAATTATGAGATCTGATGACATCACACCTTGAGATAGCATTTAAAAAAGAGAAGGCATATTGTAGAGGTTATGGGGACAGAACATACTGTTGTAATATCATGGAAAGGAAGACAGATTGCACAGAAACAAACTACAGCAGCTTCAGGACATAATATGATGCTAATTTAGTCATCAAAATATTGTATTCAATACAGTGAAGGTTTAATCATTTGTTGTCTTCCAATTATGCCAGAAACCGGTAATTCTGTTTTCTGTTCAAAAATGTTTTCATTTCCTCATACACGAACACATTTTGAACAATGAACACCAGAGAACTGAAATAAAGCATGTCTTGTAGCAGTCAAAATGGCATGAAATTTACCAGAAAAAATGCCTTAAGAAATCTTTTATTAATTATTCAGAAAACTTGATTTCCAATTTGGTTATTTCATTTTGTATTAATTTTTTTTTTCTCACATGGTTTTCTAGCTTCCCTTACCCGTGCTGTCTGTTACTAGAAGGGAACAATCAAATATTTGTCAACTAATATTATATTACTATTATTATACTTCTAAAGGAAGTCCCACATGAAAACTATCACAATGACAGGAACATATGAGTATAAGGAACAAATTCTTTCAGTTAGTAAGCTTTTAGGTCAGAAGGATGCCCAGAACAAACATTCTTTTAAGTCACAAAATCCCTAAAAAAAAAAAAAAAAAAAAAAAAAAGATTCTGTTGTATTCTTTTGGAAAGCCTCCAATGTGGCAGAATTAAATATCAGCCAGCACCTATGTCAGATTGTCTTGAGTTGCAACACAGGATGTGACCAGAAATGTGTATGCTATCACCATTTGTTGAAGTCCAGCGGGCAGTGATCCTTAGCTCCGTGGTACATATTATCTGCTAATGGGCCATCTTTAAACCAGATGGGGCAGTCATCTTTATCTTTTCCACAACCCATCCTCCCTCCAGAAAGATGTCATCTGCTAATGGGCCATTAAGTCCCACTGTATGACTGATAAAATAACATCATCCCATTGGGAGATGCTCCAGCCAGGGGGAGGATAAAAACTGAGATTTTGAACACCAAAGCAGCCTTATCCACTGGATTCCAGTGGAAAACTGGACCTTTCCACATCATCACTGGACCTTTGGAGGAAAACTGCACCCTTCTATAGGATCACTGCTTAATTGAACCACATCTGTCACTCTAGAAGAACTGCAGCCACCATTTAATTGGACTGCCATCAACACCATGACTGCCGGGTATCAGATTGTATTCTGACTCTGTCAGCATTTTGGGTTTGTTCTTTGTAATACTGTATTTCTACTTTAATTTTCCTCATAAAGAACTGTTATTCCTAATTCCCACATCTTTGCCTGAGAGCCCCTTAATCTCAAAAGGAGGAGGGAGTTTACATTCTCCATTTCAAATAGAGTCTTCTGCCTTTCTTAGCAGATACCTGTCTTCCAAAACAGGACACAGCTGTTTTTCATTTTTTCTTCCGGGATGAGTAGGGGAACGCGTGAGATTCTTGAGCAATATTTTGCTATCAGTAGAACCAGCACACCCCTCCCAGTAATCCATCTGTAGCAGTAACTTTAATTCAGGACATGGCAACAAGGTCTCTCCAGATCAGCCTGACATCAAAAATAGACACATTAACACTACTACATAAAAATTCTCTAATTTGGATGCTAAGTGTTAAGCACCAACGCCCATTTTAGGCACTCACACAAAGGAGAGTTTGATTTTCAGAACAGCCTTTAAAAGCCCATTTCGTATATCTGAGCAGCTGTCAAATACTCTTTCAGACTGAATGGGAGGCTACTGCTCCAGAAAATCAGTGCTGTGCTATAAAGAAGCATCACTCATGATCTAATCTTCTTTTAGTGGAAGTACAACATCTAGCCTAATATGCCTTCTGAAAAACAATAAGCAATTAATAAGAAAAACTGTAGTACACTTTACGAACAGATTAGGACTCAGAGTAGCTAAATTAGTGCTGTCATCATGCAGCTTTGAGCTTTGAAAATTGGTAGTCTGACCTCTCCTATTTCTAGGTTACAGGTGTTTGTGTACAGCAGGAATTAAGTGTCTTGTGTTGCATGCCACAGCTGTTCCCAAGTGGTGACATGTTTGAACTGCAATAGCTCCCAGCCGTTTTGTGTGTAGGCTCATACAGCACATGCAAAGTTTGGACTTTCTGATTCCTCTGAAGGAGTCTACATAGGCTTCATTTGGGAGCTGCTATGTGAAAATTGCACATCTTTCACGTGGCAATCACACAGCTGGACATTGATGCACTAGGACACAGCATGGATCACTGTCAATAGACCCCATATTTGAGGGTAAAAACAATAGAAGCAGCTGGTTGTGTTCATGCTTTACTGTGATTAACTCTGTGCATATTAATTTTTTAAACTAACTTTTGACTATAAATAATATCCACATTCTGATCAGTTTATGTTACCGTTTTTAGTACTAAATCATGTTTTATTATCTTTACATTTATTATAAAGAAGGATCATGCAAGTAAGCCTATCTTGCTGACTTTGAGCTTTTGAAAACCAGTTTTATTTGAGAATGGAGTATAAAGGTTCAAGAGGCCAGCAGAGTTGTCTAATATCATTATTTGTTTATATTCACACTGGAGGCAGGCCAGCAGAAATTGTGATGCTACAGCATAAGGCAAGACAGCCCCTACCCATAAGCACTTCAAGTGTTAAGAGTCAAATTGTTCAACTGTTGGATGAGGAAGAGTTCCTCGGTACAGTCTAGCAGCCAGCTAAGCTTAGCATGCAGTTCTTCTGACCTGACAACATCCTGCTCCATAGCCATATGGTTCCTCTCAGTCTTTCAAGGAAAACACCAAGGCACAAACAACAAACAAACATGTGCTTGCAGCTCTGGCATTCAATGCCGAGTTTTCCTCAGCTACTACAGCAGCACCGTAGTCACAGATTTTCATATTATTCAAAATGAAGGTGACTACATACAGGATTTTTTCTGTCTGGCTAACACTCGGAAATATCAGTCCCAGTTACTGCTAAAGCCTGAGCCATGCACCAGGGGCTGCACAAGGGCCCCAACCTAGGTTCCCAGCTCCTACTGCTCCCTACACAGAAGTCCCTTCTCAAGAATTCAAGCATGAATTCACCTATTCAGAAACTCCCTTGCTTATGGGAATAGTGAAAAATGCACCTTGTATCCATGCTGCTAAAGCTAATCTCTAATTATTGCCTTCTGACTAGTTAACATTCTTTTACATTTAACATAGATAACGAGAAATGGTTTTGCAGTGTTGTCAGTACCTAAGTTTCAAAATAAATCACATTCTATGTTTTACAGACACCCAAGATGTTTTTGAAACATATACTTTCTAGCTTGTTTTCCAGGAGAATATAATTTTCAAATGAAATTCAGCTTCATTCAACTTCAGCTCCACGGAGGTCACCCACAAGTTAAGAAAGAGAATGATTGTTAAGAAACAATTATATTCTACTTGAAAGAAAGCTATTTTTAAAAAACTTCATATAGGAAAGTAGGAGTTTGACATGGCAAAGGCCTAATCCCAGCAGATTTAACCAGTGAAATGAGTAAGGATAGCAGCACTTGGAAACCATAGTATGGAGATCTTGCCATTACGGACCTGTCTCAAAGCTCATGGTAATCAGTTGTGGGAATCTTCACACAGCCTTCTCTAAGCTTCAAAATCTTAAAAGCATTTTGGATGCAAGCCAATATGAAGGTGCTTCTTAAGAAAAAACACAAATCCATTTTTCATTTTAGTACAGACATTTGAGAACTCACTCTTGTAGACAGACTAAAGAAATTCTTTCCTTCTGACCTTGGAAAGGAGTCTAAAGTGTCCAATTGCATCTCACACAACAAATGACCTATCAAAGTTGTATTTTCCTGTGCTCACAGTGTATTCGCATTGATATATTTCAGTATAAAGCTCCATATGAATGTTTACAAGAGTAATCGACATACATAATTACATATTATACATTATATTCCTAAGAGCCCTTGAATAAGTTTACCTAATGAGATGATAATAATGAAGGCAAAATTTACTGGAATGGGTACTGTTCTGCAATACATTACACAGTGATTTAATTTGATACAGCCCTACTTACATGATGAGTGCTTTAGAGTTACTGAGCTCTCGTGTGCCACTGCAGAATAAAAGTAGTACAAAGCCCTTTTGATCTCAAAATCACAAACAAAAATGAAAATGCAGTTTGAAAGAACAAGGCATGCAGGAGTAAGAATAGGATGTTCTGAGGCTTTTGGTCTTAGGCCACCAAATACCTTGATATGGCATGCCTTGCTGCATTTCTGCATTCGTGAAACATTATTTACATAGGTAAGAGTTTGGGAGTTTTTAAAGTTCTTTTGTTCCACAATTTTTACCAGTGTTATTCAATACATATTACTACATCCAGAATACATTTACAGCGGAAATTGCCACCTCTCAGATATTAAAAAATAAGCAGAATCTTTCAAATGGCTTTACTAACTTCTTCTTTTCCTTTATAGTGTTGGAAATGCATCACTATAGTATTTAAATACTAGTTCAATTAAACAAGATACCAGTGGTTAAAGAAGATTATTCCTCTCCTCTGCCTACCAGAAAACTTTTAATTAAATGGTTTAATTTTATGTTCTATTCTGAAAGGTGCTCAGAATGGGAATCTGATTTTTCAATTATATCATCTGAAAAGTCATGTTTTAGTAAGTAGCACAGGAGAAACATCTGAAAAGATAGTCCGGTGAACCAAATTAAATATTACTTAATGAAGAAGTAGGATTTGTAGTGAATTATGTACCAGCATGTGAAATAAAGAGTACTCTTCAGCCCTTCACTGAGTCTCTTGCTCAGTGCTCCAACACTCGTATCAGTGATAGAACACACAAATGACTAATTCTACTTTGAGAGAGAGAGAAGAGAAGCAACAAAGCCAAATTACTGAGTTGACCTAGCCTGTCTCTGCAGAAATTTTGTCAGAGGTTAAAACATTGCCAAGCACTAGAATGTTACAGGCAAAATCAATTTTTCATGGAAACAGAGATAGTTCAGGCAGTCTATGCAATGTACAACATCAGACCAAGAAATAAGGAGGCAGGAGATTTTTCAAGTTCTCCAAGGAGCCGTTACCAACACGGTTCTTGGAATGGAAATCTGACTAAGCCACTAATGGCTCTCTCAGATGTAAAAATACTCATGTCTACATTGGCAATTAGTGTGCCCCAGGGATTCTTCCTACGCATTGTCTTGGGAGTCTCAAAGTACACATATGAGCACAGCAATGCTGTTCCTCAAATCATTGCCCTTCTGACGGAGCTAAGGATGAAGATGTTCACCACTGTGCCATCTATCGTGTGCAGTGTTTGCCATCTAGACTTGTGCCCCCCAGCAATTTGCACTTCGTGTATGTATTGAACATACTCGAGCCAGGGCATAAACTTCCCTGTTGGGTGAAGAACTGATGTTGATGTGCTCTGGCAACCAGAATGAACTGCTACAAATCAAATGCCATTCTGTCTCTCTTTGCAACCTTATGTAGTTATTCTCAGCAGGCCCTCCTCCATTGGGCAGCAACTTGAACCACGTCACAGAGCAGTTCAAGTGTTCTTTCTGGTTTTGCTAAATTTCTGAATGATTAAGTCTCGGTCTGTTTTCAGCAGAGGAACGCAGTCAGTGGTTTTACAAACACAAAGATCACTTATGGAACACAGCACACTTCCATTGCGGAGCTCATGTGCCGTGGACTTTAAACAGATAAAGGCAAGGCTGGAAGTAGAAGGATTCTGCCTGACAGATCCATAGGTATGTAGCTGTGCTCTATGAGCAAGAAACATTAGTCAGTGAGAAGGCTGGTGTAGGTGTGAGGCTGTGCTGGTAAGCACAGGATTAGTTCCACTCTCGAGTTTTGGAGGGCATAGTTTTGAGGTCACTTATTCCAGATGACTAGGCTGGATTCTGCCCTGTTTTACAGGAGGTCTGCAGAAGCAATATTAATTAAATAAAAATAATTAATATTAGTCACAGTAAAAGAAACATTTTGCTTTAAAAAGTAGTTCTAATTATAGTTACTTCCTACAAAACTGCACCTGACTTCACATTTTAAAAATATAAATATAGCTTGGAAAACAACATAAAAGTACTAAAATAGGAAACACTCATAAATATGCTATGTTTTCTCTGCTGCATATCTCCAAAACAGAAAGAAAAGAATAAATTTTGGAGGAAATTATCTCAAATTTATCTAAGAGAGCTATTTTTGAGCACTAACAGAATGAAAAATTGAAGTTAACTGCAGAAAAAGTAAAGCGTTAAAGGAGACACTCATCATTATAAAGCTAAGAATATGCACATATGGTTACCAAGTCAGTCATCTCTTAGCTGTCAGTGAAAAGAAAATGAAAGGTTTTAGCTTTCTGAAGACAAAAGTGAAAAGTTGAATCCCAGTGAGCCACACAATAAATAATTATAATTAACTATCAAATGCTTTATTTTAAAGCCTATATAATGTGTTTCTGAGGTCCTGCTCAAGGGTTTGATCTCCTAGTTTTATACCAATAGTATTATAGCCTGTTTTACTTTGATGTCCCCTACAGATTTTGGGTTGCAAATAATACAAGGAAATATATATTTCAAAGCAGCTGTTTTGTTTTAGCTCTTGGTATGTCAGGGAAACATTTTATTAGTTTCAGCTTTTTATAAACTACTAATTAGTGGCTTTCATTCAAGATAAATGTATCCTGTTATTATGACAGAAAATATGTAAAATAATAACAGAGAATTTGAATGACATACTTGTGGGAATTTGTTACCATAACTAAGGGGGGGAGGTATCTGTCAATACTTACAAAACTACAAGGAAAAGAAGTGTGATATGCGTACCATAAGCAAAATGAATGTATAACAGCTACACCTGCTTATTTTCCATAACATTTAAAAGTCAGCTACTAGAAAACAGCTCTTAGCAACCATCTTTAAGTCAGTGAACTCACATTAAAGAGATCAATCTAGACTAGGCACTTGCTGAAAAGGTCTTTAGGAATGAGACTAATTCCACCTTCTGAAGGACTAGGGGTAAAATGGGAAACATTTACGAATTTTTGGTGGCCAAGATTTCCCTGTCCTGGCTGATGAGCAAATATTTTTATCTGAGGTTCTGCTTTCATTGTAAATTACGTAAATTAGGCACTGGGGTTCTAATAGCTAAAATTTACCCTCTCCATATTGCTGATTTCAAATAGTTTCTCCATGTACAGCTATGCATAACATACACATATAGAATTACAAGGACTCCTTACTGTAAAAAAACTTAGAAAGCCTATTAAGAATACAGAGAAACAAGCTTCTTATAGGAGGTTCTAGGAATATACCTGCATGATCCTGTTATTCAAATATTTTCACACTGTTCACCTCAAGATGCCCCATGTACATGTAAGTTTTCCTTAAGGAAACAGGATTTTACTGTGTTACATAAAAAGTGCTTGTCCAGTAATTTCTTCTCTTTGGAACTGTGCACTTCATTTCTTAGGGATTAATGAAACACAGTGATGCATGACATGAATGGCTTATACAGACTGCAGGAAGAGAAGCCAATCACCTTTACCTGAAGTGGGGGACTTGCAACGCTCAAGCTCCAGGGAAACTGCACTGTCATTGAGTTCAGTCAGGCCTGAAAAAACGGAGTTAAAGAGTTAAGTTACAATCTAACAGGGCATGCTTCAACTTTCTTGGTTGATGATATTCTGCACTTTAAAATCAATTTGGAGAAAGGAATAGTGTGAAGTGAGAGGGAAATAATCTATTTCACATAAGTGCAGTTATCGGGCTGTCACTGCAGCAATTTAGGCTTGGTTTAAAACAAAACCAAACCAATCACACCTCTTGTTAACTCAGATTTGTTTTCCGAGTGTGTTGGGTTAGAAAAGAGTGACTATACCTAACAAAAAAAAGTAAGGATAGTTTAAAAGTGATATGACTCAAACTCATTCATCCGTCAAACTGATATGGAAACAACTCTGTGTTTTCAACTGCTGCATAATGCAGGGAGGAAATCTTAAAAGAGGGGAAGAAAAAAAATAAGATTACTGCTACTGTGCAATATCAGAACCTCCATGAATTCACACAAGTTAGGTCATTTTAAAGGACACAGAAGCATTGATAATGCTGGCTGAGTATAACACTGAATTTTTTTGACAAAATACTTTGGTTTATAAATACTTGTCAGGAACTCCACCTACATGGAAGACAGCACCAAGGAAAGCAATCCTAGTCTATACTGCATAAACTCGAGCTTGTTTCTATGAGCAAACCAAAATCCATCTTTGGCAAAAGCTGAACGTTCAAGTTCGAACAAGCCCTTTGGCATGGTGGCGAGGGAAAGTTTGAGCTCACTCTAGCCTTTACCGCGGGCTAACTGTTGAGTGGGTGAACTGGGTGTGGCCATACCTATACAAATGAACCCCTTGTATGTATCTTTAATGCCCTGTGGCTCACCCTTGCTATAGGAGCTCTGGCTCTCCATGCAATTGGCTATGTGGGACTGACAGGCAGCTCTGCCCAGACATTCAAATGCCAGCTAGGTGGACCCGCAGCACTCAGGTCAGAGCCCACAGTCAGGTGTACATTACTCTCGTACTCATACTGGATTTACACACACTCTGCTTGTGCTGCATCCTGAGAATCAAATATCCTACAACAACCTTTAAGTATGCGTTAAATGGGCAACATGGCTCCCATAACATTACATGTTACAATTTTTATTTCTTCTGGACCCTAAGGCCCAGAGACCTTCACCACTAAAATTCATATATAGCCTTGTTTTGGAAAATTCTACTACTCAGCAGTCCTGCTTTCTTAGTATTAAAACCAGTGGAATCTCAACGTAGGGACTGACAACTTTACAATAATATATTTTTGAACTGCTAAAAGAACTGGAGAGGATCCAGAGCCCCAGCCAGCAGAACAAAAAAATTCCTATCCCTAATGAAGATTCGGAAGCACAAGAAAAATGCTGAGAGCCCTTTGGAAAACCAGCAGTGTTGATTGAGTCTGTTAAGTCAGTATTCACAACATACTTGCTCCTGACTTAAGAAACAAGATTTGCCCAACTAGACACTACTGTTGAAAACCAAAGATTTTTTTATTTTGAAAAAAGTACTTGAATCTTTCTATGATTTCACTTAGAATCTGTGAGAAAAAAATATATTTCAATCAACTGCAAGTTCAGTCACTTTTGATGTTATGAGAATATTCGGGAACTGTAATAATTTAGGAAGCCTCTCCAGTACAGAGGATCTTACTTCCACTTGAACCCAAGGTTTCTGTATGTACCTAGAGATTTGGGACAGAATTAATTTTTGCTGCAGAGCTGTCTGCAAGGTGCAGCAGGAGCAATTTTGGCACATTTGCATAGCATCAGAGGTCTTGGGTAAATAAAAATTATACTGTTTCTTTTGCAAAAATGTTGTTGGAGATACATAAATTTTAACATCTTGTAAGATGTTCTAAACATTGTACAATTAGTACTGGTATTGGATACAATATCAAATCCCAGGTCAGACTTGGTTTCTAAATAGTTTGGGGTTCTTTTTACTATGGAGTTCATAAAACCAATATTCCATCTCAATATAAATTATGGTGCTATGGACTTAAACGGGGAAAATGCCAAACCATACCAACCAAGAGCAACCACAGTAGAGACGACCACGACTTTTTCATGTTTGGCACTTTGCAACATAAAAAAATCAAAGGTACATTTCATGTTATAGAATTCAAGAATGTTGAACATGTGAACTTCTCTACAAATCATGACTTGCTGTCAAACCACTGTCACCCCTGGCAATGACCACCTACAGATGCCTTTAAAGAAGTGCAACATATCCCCGTGTGAAATGTAAGTGGTAACCATCTGTCCTGCACAAGAGCACTGGCTTGATCTCACTTAGATTTGTTTAAGCACTTCCACTTGCAGATTTTCTGCTGCCATAAATCTTTCTTGCTTCAAAATATTATAATGAGTTCCGCTCATTACACATCCATTTATCCAGTGTCTCTTTTAATCTTACTAAATTCTAAATTCTGAAGATGTTGTAAGGCAATGAATTGCTCAATCATTCACTGAAAAGAATAAACACACATTCATCAATTTTTATGTGTTACCTTTGATTCCACTAAATGTTTCCCTTTGAGATAAGAGAGCTCTCAAGCTTTTCCTTGTACTACTGCTCATTTTTAACTTTTATTTCCAAGAAAATGAAATCTTTTCAATAATTTACCATATATAAATATTCCCATGAACCTCAGCTTCCCTCAAATGTCTGAGACTACAACAGCTAAGTTAAATTAGAAAAATATTTTCACTTTCCATTTGGAATTCTGTAGGCAGTTTGTACCCCAAGATATTTTAGCTATTTTTAGCCCTCCAAAATCACTACCCCAGCAAATTTAAAGCCCGCCTAGAGCAAGAAGAATATAACAGCAAAAATAAAGATAAAAACCCGAGACTTGCAATGTGAACAACCATCTGAGAGACGATATACCCATGGACACTATAAAGAAATTGGCTTTGATTTGAGCAAATCATAAACATGTGCAAATAGTGCAAGATGTAAATACATCACATAAGGCATTAAAATACTTTTAAAGACCTATGTCCTATGGATACTTTTCTAAGTTTAGTGTGAATTTAATTTCCTTTTTATTCAAAGATCAAAACCCATATTATGGGTATGAGTATGAGGTAACAACTTTAATGAACCCATAACTTAAAATTATGTTGGAAATTTGAAATTTCTGTCTGTATGTTTGAATGATTCAGACTGATCATTTACTCTAAAGCACCCAAAGCCATCATATCTTTGCTCATAAATAGATTAATTATAAATAAATCATCATAAATATTCACAAGCCAATAAAATAAGTAAGCTAGTGTTATTTTAATCCCTCATCTTCACACTGAATTATCAAACTACGTGTTCTTTATGTTTATATACTTATATATATATGTATCTATGCATGCATTCTTTAAAAATTAGTTCAGAATATAGCCATTGACTTAAACTCAATCTATATTAGCTTCTTAGGTGTGACTTAAAGTGTCAATTACTGATATACAATGACTCTTGGCACACAGTTTTCTTGTGTCGTCCTGTCAGACCAAGGTTACTTCTGCTCACCCCCTCTCAAGGGACTGGCCAGAGAGAAGAACAAGGACTTCTCACTGAAAAGTCTTCATTATGAAAATTATTTTGAAATGTATCAACATCCTTTAGATTTGAAAACATTTTGGATGCTTCATAAAGATTATTTTTTTGCCCTACCAACAGATCGTATGAATTTCTAGTCGGAGATGCAAATTCCTTTTGCATCATTTTGGTATTTTTATTTTCTGCTGCAGACATTATCTCTCCAAATGCAATAAATGTATTTGTTTTAATATTTGAATGCATATTACCCAAAATCAGGTAATAACATATACAACTTGATTTCAGCTGAGGAAGAAAACCATTCAAACAACAATCAACCAACCACATAACTGCAGCACAGCAGAGTGAGTTTATTTTATTTAGCTTGTCGTATAATCTTGCTACAAAGTGAGGTGGTTGCAGATGTTACAGCAAATAGAACCAGTCATCAAATCCTGAAAGGTATGTCCAGCTCTGCATTTATGCTCATCTTAGCTTCTTATTTTCCTCAAATTATTTCCCTGATTAGACAACTACATTCCAGTCTCTTCCACTATGTATGTGCAGAATTGCCCTTCTTGCTTCCCTTTCTCGCTTGCACCTCCCAAAACAGGGAATGTGCAGCCTTAATGCTCTAAGTCCACTCTGAGTGCATTTGAGTCTATTTTACATACGTAACCATTATCAAGCTATCTATAGATTTACTGGCTAAAATTCAAAATATTTATTTCACCACCATGCTTTGGATTTTGGATGTCCTTGACATAGTCAATTATCTTTTTCTTCTGGAAAGCCTCTCTTCTCCAACCTATTGCTTCTTTCCTCTTAGATGTTAATTGATTTTTTCCCCTTTCCCAGTTAAGTTGCAGGACATCCCAGACTGAAATACTGAAATATCAACACTTTCTTCCTCTGACCCAGTATTTGAAGACATTCTTTTGTATAAACATGGCAATAAATAAATGAACAAATAAATAAATAAATAAATCTCCCTAGTTATTCCCTAGTGATTCATAAATATACATCTTTAACTTGGATTTCTTCCATCCAAGTTCAGGTAGTAACCCTGTCTTTCTAAAATCTACTCAAGAGTGTCTAAATATGAACTTAACATTGCCAAGATGAACTCTACTTCTTTAGTGCAGAAGTGTCCTCTTTACTGCATCAACAGAATTATCAGCATCAGTGTCTTCTCTGATACTCTAATCCATAACATTGGTTACATCTTTGAACGTCACACTTTAACGCTCATAATTAGGCTGGACACTAAATTACATTGTCTCTCCCTGCAAATCACCTCTAAAATGACCAACAAAAATCTAAGTATCTTGCCCATTGATAATCTCTCCTTTTGCTTCAATGTCTACAAGTCTTATTTTCTCATACTGATCCACATGAAATTATCTTCATGCTTCATTACTTAATTGAATCAACTGCTTGTATATCTTCCCATTAACTTCCATTTTCATTGATATAACCCTCAAAAGTTTAGACTTAATGCTTCTGTTATCATGACTGCTCCTGTTTTTGTTACAATAATATCATCTCTGCACAATTTCCAAAAATAATTTATTTTTCCCATCATCGTCACTTGTGAGAGAAGATAAACTTGTAAGCAAAATCCAGAATCCTCTCTTAATGATCCTCTTAAAATTCACCTCTCAGATAAGAGATATAACAAAGCAGAACTCGAGAATGACTTTGCAAGATATTTTCAATCTGTGATTGATTCTAGTCCTGCTCTTGATCTTACTGCTCAGTGCATCTTTCAGATCATACAATACATACTCCTGTATTAGTATCAAAGGACAAAAGCAAGAACCAAACCATTTTTGAGGAAAGAAATTAGACTGTTAATGATCCTCCCTAAAACTCAAACTATTTAATAGGAAGATTTTGCGGACTTTTCTGATTATGGGGATGAAGACAGAAACAAGATTTTCAGCTATGAAAGACTCTATGGTCTATGTTTGCACTTCTGAATGAAAACACTGGTAATTTTTGTCCTTAGAATTTATTAAATTTTTAGAGGGGGGAAAAAAACCCCAAACATTTGACTGTCACTCAGATTCTCTGTTACAAACTTGAAATTAGCAAAATCAGACTAATAGACTTAAAGATATAATACACCAAACCATTTTATGGACTGCTAAATTTGTAACTGGACTAGTCTTTTAACTAAACAGACCACTTTTATGAACTATTATGAAGTAAAATCACAGAAATCAGCCTAGAGGGATAGAACAGAATGTGTCATGCAAGTGTACGAATGTATTTCAATAGCTACATAACTTTATGAGAGATGATAAAAGAACTGCCACTCCCTTACCCTGCCTATACTGAATATTTAACATAAAATTGCCTATCCAATTGTTCTGTGAAAAGTGCTTTAAAAAGAGGCATCCTGGAGACCTAATTACATATAATATATGCATATTATACATATATGCAGTTAATTAAGATACATATGGCTCATCTGTTAAACAGTCATTTTTCCAAAATTAATTTGAGGTTTGTTCACTGCATTCTTCAGTGATGAATACTAATATTTAAATTTCATATCAGTAAAACTCAAAATGTAAAGATATTAAAATAATGAATTTTCATAGCCCACTTTGATGAATGTATTTTTATGCCCACTTTACATTTCCCATCAAAGATGAAAGTCACGGGATGGTTCCCCAAAGCCAAATATTTAAGTACCAATCCAAGATTAAAATTTTAAATTTCACAGCATCCAATCCAATGGATACTCTTTTAAGCCACATTGTTCTTCAGAAAAAAGGGAAAAATTAATTGGTAACTACAAATAGTGCCATTGCAAAACAAGAAATGCTTCATATTGATAAATGTACAGGGAAACAAATATAAAACCAAAGAAAGTTACTGTCACCAAAAACATAACATTGTTGAAAAATAATTTCTAAGGCCCAATCTGCCCTGTATAAAACTGAGGTTTTCTCTTTAACTTCCTTTTTAAAGAAAAGAATTTCTGTATAATAAAGGTAATTGTCAAAAATAAGCATGTTTGACATCACAAAATGTAATAAGTTTGCATGCATGCTGAATGTGTTTTAAAAAACACATTACAAAGCACAAACACAGGGGGTTCAATCAGGCATAGTCCGATCATGATAAAGCTTTTTGCCTAACCTTTATAGAACTTACTCTGATAGGAAGTACGGATCCGTTTCGTTAAATCTGGATAAAAGTTAGACAGGCCACGCATGCAAAAGTTGTCTTTGGAACATGCCAGTACACCAGCATCAGCAGCAGGCAGAGGAAAGAGAGAAAAAACAGTCTAAAGTGAAAGGAAGTGATATCATAACCAGCATCTAGAACAGCCAAGGTGAAGACATTTCAGCAGATGCTTACCTTCCAGTTGGGAGACATAACAAGAAAAATAATCAAAAAAGTAAAGGATGTGGGATGGATGGTGAGAAAGCAGCTGAGGCTTTTTTTGATGCATAGTTTCTATGAGCAATCTAGAAGCTGCAATCCTTCTTAGTGGTCATCTATCCCCAGTAGGTTCCATTCTGGCAGCACTGGATAGCTGGAATGATGTCTGAAAGGACTGGCCCAGACTGCCACTGACAGAGCAAAACCTGCTGTGATACAGTACTGATAACAGCTTCTCTACATAAGCAATCCTCCACCTTTTGTATGGAGTTCTGCAGCATGTTGTTTGTGTGCTAGCTGCTCACATTTCTTAGGGAACTGCTCTGAGGCTGGCTGAAACCAGACAGAGAAGCTGAAGGCAATTCAAAGCTGCTTATCTCTTCTCTCCTCAGCTGTGCCACATTTACATATTAAACACTTGGCACAGATGGGAACTAAGCTTGCCGTGATTAAATGCATAGAAAGTGAGATAAATGGTCTTTCAGGAGCAGAAGTAGGCCTGAAGACTTGTCTTTTATTCTATAAATTTTCCTCTAGGTTTTACTTTCTGTTTAGAGTGTAAACACATACCCGATTAAGAAAATATTTCCCATAATTCCATGGAGAAGTAGGATTTGATAATTCAGTGCAGGTTCTGCTGATGAAAATGTTGGTGGCATGAACCCACTATAACCTGTTGCTTTTATGATTTTAGGGTTAGATTTAAAACTCCACATTTTCAGAGGTATTTTAAAATCTAATTGTAAAACTTCACAACTATGCAAAACATTTCATAATTGTGTCTGACTCTTGCATGTTACTATGGAATATGTCAAGTGGAAAGACTTGAAACAGATGATCTGGCTTTCTCTCATACAAGTAAATGTTCATACAAGTAAATGTTCAGATAACCAACAAAGTATGGCAAAATTTAGCTTTGTTGAAGTATTATTATTTCTAATACACAATGCATAATAACAGTTACGACTTACTGCGTTCCGCTCGGCATAAAATTTTAAGATGGATGTTGTAGGTTTATATTAAGAACTTCAGTTCACTAATGAAGTGCTTAATTTGTGCTCCTTGTGTTACCTACATAACATGCCTCCCAGGTGTTAAACGTCTCTAAACACAGCTGACTATTCAAATGGATAGTACCTGGCAGAAGGTACATAAAAGCTTGAATTGAAGTCTTACTTATTGGTATGAACTTATTGAAACCAGAAAGAACATAGCATAAAAACTGCACTTCAAGTGACTGCCAGATAAGCAATTTATGGCTTTGCTCATTATGATTTCTTACAGACTCAGCTAAGGAAATTACTTCCTGACCTCCATCCCAAAAGGAAAAAAACCTCATAAAACATTTCATTTCTGAGAAAGTGCCTGCACCTAGAGCATGTCAAATTTCTTTTGCCAAGTTATAGAAACTCCATTGGCCGGCAAATAGTCATGCATTCCAAAAGCACTAGAAAAAGCCACAGGCAAAAAACCAAAAGAAACATATCAAGCTCATAACCAAAATGATTTATTTCCTACCTGCAGCAAACTGCCTGCTCTTGCGAGGTGAGCGGGGCTGGCGCTGGTATGGATCACTGGATCCATAGAGGTCGAGGGTGCCCATGCTTAGCAGGACTGTCTTCTGCATGAAATCCACAACAGCCAAACCATTGCAGTTCCCAAAAGCCACTCTGCAAAGAGAAACATCCCTCAAAAGTGTTAGTAATATGTAATTAAATTCTGAAAACAATAATAATTATTATTATGAACCGTGCACAAACTTTTTTTTTCAGGAACTACTCAAGCTCACATTTTTTATTTCTTACAGATTTGTAATCCTGAATTTCAAAAACTGTTTTGTAAATTAACTTCCTGGAAAGCAGAACTTACAACTTCTACCAACTTTCTGTATCAAACACATTGTAGTAATGTCTAAACACTGCTTCACTGAACAATATAATTCTAATAATAGTGATATCAATTAAGCCTAAAAAATCAGGATGTGGATCTTAAATAGTGGTTATGCATTTATCTAAAATACTAATAGAAATTAAAATATAAATACAAATACATGTTAAAAATTATTTTAAAGCTAAACATAAATGACAAATGAAATATATTAGGCTGTATTGTAGAAATACTCAAATATAAAAGGCTTTTATGAAATTTCCTTCCAACTCTGTTAGCTTATCTACAGCAGAAATTCCTGTTAAAGTAGTCTCTACCCCTCTGAAATGTCTCTGCAAACGTATTTTGGTGGTGGCTCTTGTTTTATGGGCAAGATCTCTCTCCTTCTGTATCAGAATGCAATTTTAAATTCCAGACAGAAAGGAATACAGGTACAGCCAAAAAGAAACTCAAAAAACCAAATCATGTTCAACTGTATTCAGAATCACTTGATATCAGGTTCTGTCATTTTATGTAAAAAGTGATTAAGATGGTTATTTCAAAACACAAAAATATTTAAGCACTTACTTTCACACTAAAAGTGAGATGGGCACTCACCTCCACCTGTCTCTTCCTAATGTATCTCCAAAATATATGAAAGGAATTTGTGTGTGGAAAAACAACAGAGCAGAAGAAAAGTAATGAGGTAGAAGATAAGCAGGGTAGCTAGAAAATTTTATTCTGTTCTACCTTTCCTTACACTGTTTCTATTATAAAAAAAGAAGGTTCCATATAGCAAATACAAAAAGTAGTAAGTAAAGAAAAATGGAATATTCTTTCCATAATTGTCAAACTAGCAAATTAAGGCACCATCTGCAACAGTGGCTTGAATTCTACTGGTTGCTTCTACACCATGTTTACCACCCTAGTGTGAATGCTGACTGCAGTACTGCATCTATGAAAATACTATGGATGCACTGATTTTTCCCCATTGACCTTTTTTTCCTGATTGGTGTCTCTCAGGGACCCATACTGGGACAAGTACAGCTTTACCAGTGACAGTGAAAATGGAATCAAGGGCACCTTCAGTAAACTTGCAGACAACACCAAGCTGAGATGTGCCTGAGAGACAAGTGTCATCCAGAATGACCTGGATAAGCTTGAGAAAAGGGGTCATGTGAATGGAGGGTAATGGTTTTAGACTAAAAGAGGGTTGATTGTATGTGTTCATAAGTCCCTGCATTCTGGGTGGAGGGGAAAAAAAAGGAACAAAAAAAGGCAAATGTCAATCTCATCTATTAACTTTAGGGAAAAAATTTGGGCTTTGAAAATTATTAACTTGAGATTTATTAATTTTGGAAAACACAAGTCAGAAGAAGAGCTAGTGATCATTCACACCCCTGGTCAGCAATTTAACAAAATGTATAATTTCCTCATCTGTATTTTATTAAATTTCTCTAATTTCACACACAAGCATGGATCTAATATTTCTTACACCCAAAAAATTAGTTTAAAATAGAATCCGAAATTGCTGATTAATGACACATCTGAGGATGGGTAAAAAAATTTAGATAGCCATTACTGTTAACAAGGCTTAAGATAAATCTCTAACAACCAAGACCTTATGAAGTCAAGTACAAAACAAATTTCTTAGTTTTGAGCAATGAACAGAATTAGTTGCTAGATGATGCTCTATTCTGTTGGTATCTTTTGCAGTAATGTCAAAAAACCCTCATTAGACATGTCTTGACAATTAATATGCAGATTAGCTGAAAATTATTACCTCATGAGCTGGTAATGAATTTTCAGCAACAGCTTTCTGTCCAACAGAACCTACTTCAAAACAAAATTATTATTTTTATTTAACCTTGTTCCTCAAGGTTAACCTTGTTCTTCAGTTGTAATTGAAGCATTTTGTAAAATTTTATTTTCTACTTTACTAACATGAAGAAGTTTTTAATGATTAATTTCAACATAAATAAAACAGGTGTTAATTTTTAACTTTTAATTTGTGGCCTTGGTACTGTTAAAAGTAAACCAAATACATTAAATAAAATTTTGTAGTGTCTGCAGTCTTTCATCTTTGCTGGGAATAAAGGGTTTTTTACATCTCACATGGCTGCAGTAAAACAGTTCCAGAAATCACAGTAATTAAAAGAATACTGGAAACCAACACTCTAGAACATATGCCATTTTATGTCTTCAACCTAGTTAAACTGCTTAGTATAGGAAGAAAAATTAGGCAAAGATGACCCAAATAACTCTACAATTAGCATGGCAAAAATTATGTATTCTCAGGCTTCATGCTGAAGTGGAATAGGTTTTTCCACATGGTGAATATAGACAGCAGGTAACAATTAAAGTAGTAAACAAAAATTTGGATGAAAGAAAGGTCTGTGCCTTATCATGGGCCTGAGGAAAAAGTTAAGAGAGACAAGAGAAAGGAAGAGAGAAGGGAGTCTGCAGAAAAAAATGTAAGGAAAAGACTTTTCTTGGGTAGAATTTGTAGGAAAGTTAAATTTAGGTTATCAGCCTACTTTATTCATACACGTATTCATTTCTGAAACACTCTTATACTTAGCTTATGGTGTTTTAAAGGAGACTCTCTTGTAAACTATTATTGCTCCTAGCAAATAAAACAATTTAAAGCACTTGGTTGAATCAAATCAGTGGTTTAGGAAACCACTGTGACCATTAAGAGAACCACAACCTATTAGAGTAATTTAGAAGTGAGAGAATGGTGTGGTTATTCAGATGCTGTCCTGAGGTCTGAGACCTGAAAGGGAGCAAATCAGGAAAAACCTAACAATTTGCACAACTGACAAATGCATCAAGGTATGATAAAGAAAATAAACTCCTAGAATTCATTAACAGGAAACGGTCAAGAAATTCAGTCTGAAAACTTGGAAAAACAACCCCCAGAAGACAATGTTCTTTCAGAAATGTAAAAACTTTCCATTAAACTGCCAAAGTCTCTGAAAAGAGTACAGTGACTTACTGAAAATCAGCAGAAGTCAGCACCTAACACCCATTACAGCCAATAGTTTTATTGGAGTAACACCTACAGGCAAAACCATTTTAATGTATCAGGGTGACTCTCAGTAAGACAAAAATTCAAAAATTTGCAAATAAACTGAATCTGAGGAAACACTTCCACACACTCATTTGCATTGCCATCCAGAATACAGCATCTAAATGTTCCGTATTCAATTCTCAATTTCAGGTCACCGATTCTTGTGCAAACAGACATTAGCACAGACATAAAAATGCTCTCAGAAGACAATTTCCAACTAAGATATGATGTCATGATAAATGACATTTAACAGTTAATCACTTCACCATTTTCCATTAAATGCATTTCACCTTGGTGAACCTTTCAAAATAACTTTGAAAATTACAGATTTAAAATGCAATTAGATCTTATTGGAAAGGATAGAAAGATTCAGTCGTTTAAATAAGATTAGTAAAAATATTGGCAAGAATGGCAGTTTAACATCCCATATTACAATCTCTGTCAGCTCAAATAATTTTCCCCCAAGAATCTATTGATGGCATCTTTTCAATACTTTGCTTTGACCTTAATTGTCTGTGTGTAATTTCAAAGTATAGTTCGAAAACACGATTTAGTGCAATAAAATAAATAAATAAATAAATAAATAAATAAATGCAACCTTAATTCTGAGTAACTTACAGTCCATAAGCAGAGTTTACAGCAAGACTGGTAATCTGTTGTGGAGGCTCACCATCCACCCACACCAACTGGATAATGAGATCTGCCTGGTAGCCAGGAGGCATCCGCACAGGTCGAGCCTTAACACTAAGAAGAAGGGGTACAAAATAAGAACAAACAAACACTGGGCCATGAAAAACAACTGCTTTGCATCACAATGACTTGTCAGCTTGAATGGGAAACCTAAAATACTTTTCTGTGAGAATACAGCTAGAGAGCAGAACTGTGAGCACTGCTCAGCTTGTCACAATGGAAACGGATGTGTCAGCCATAGTAGGCCGCAAGCCTTGGCAAGACTAAGTGGGATTCTGAAGAAGGAAAGGAAGAGATGAAAGTGTGCTTGGTACAATGTGCTTAGTATACTGTTTTTTGGGGAATCATGCGAATACCGTACATACCTGGTTTGCTTGGAATGAAGCATTGATTAAGCAATGTTACCTAGTTACAATTAAGCAATATATCTTAGTTACACAAATATTATTGGTGTGCTATTTTTCGCTATAGCTGAAAAGGTATATAAACTCTGCTGTGTGTATCAATAAATGGCTTCATGCTTGCATCAAGCTGGAGACCCCGTCTCTATTACCGCTGTCATCAACTTTCTTTTGAGACTTTGAAAAAGGAGATTTCTGCATATTTGGAACTTTTTTTTCTTGAAGGAAGCATGACAGAAAAATACAAAGAGGCAAGAGAAGATGAGAAGATACACCCTTCTGTAGTGGCCCTCAGAAGAGCATAGTAAAAACTCTTTGTCCATGTAGTGCAAACAAGTTCTGTTTTATTTCTAGGAGTATAATCACCTAATATGTGAATGATTGGTTCCTACACCAAATCTGATATAACTATTAGCACCTATTCCTACTGTGTTATGGCAAGTTCAGTGACTTGCAAAGCAGGTGTACATTTTAAGGGGAAGTGTAAGAGCTGAATGTCTCTGTGTGATTACTTTATGTGCGTTTTTGAGTGGTACAACAATGTGGGACGTGCTGAAAGAAAACATTATACAATAATAGCAATACTCTGAGGTATTCATGTTAGTCTTTAGTACATTCACACTGCAGTAGTAATTTACAGGTAAAACCTACTACTCAGTGCATTTTCACTGTACCTGTTACTTGTGAGAGTGCTTGTATTGCACCCTTTTTCCCACAGGCATAAAACAGGGCAGTCTACTTTATGAGAAAGCCATTCCTCATCTATCCTCTAAATGCATTTCCTTAACAGCAGTTTGGCACACTCACTGTTCTATTTCTTTTCCCTGTAGTACTCTTCAGACCTTACATGTGCATTTGTAATCAGGCACTCGGCTTGGATATTGTTGTAGGAAAGATGTGACACTGCAGTTCAACAAGTGCTCAACCCACTACAGTTGGCAATAGCTTTGTATTGTTGTTTTCTATCAACAGCAAACCTCTGCTCAGAGTTTTGCAATTTCTGACCAGTTCTTCTGGCACTAAAGCTTTGCCCTTTTCTTTGTTCATATGATACATATCCACAAGCATTTCTGAAGTGATGCTATTTATAACCTTAATTAAGCAAGTCCTGTATTACCCTGGAATATTTGTGCTGAGAGCAAAGGTGTGAACATCTGTGAACTCAAGCTGCTAAAGGAGAGGGGTCCTTTGAGACCAGGATAAACTGGAACTAGAGACAAGAGTTGTATACAGTAAAGATGTATTATTTTCAAAGAAACTTCACAGCAAGCAGAAGCTGAATATTTTTCAAATAGTCCTTCAGAGTATCTTTGTGATGGAGCCCTTCAACTTCTAACGTCTGCAGATAAGCCTTTAAGAGGCATAATAGTGGTGGTCTTTCCATCTGATACCCCATTTTCAGCTTTCAGCTCTTGCTCTTGAAAATGTTAGAAAAACATAGAACAGGTAAATGAAATCCAAGAACCAGGACTTAGTCGCATGTCCTTTCAGCTGAGCTTTCCTTCTACATTTTCTAATGGATAACCGATGATGTGGGGGAACACAAGAGGCAAGCATGCTGCTCCAACAAGCATCTGTCAAATAAATACATTTACACTTTCCTTCTTCTAAACAAGTTACTTTGAGACTGACAACAGCTGCAGAATTAATTCTGCTCTTTTAAAACATGGTTTTTAATGTGGCATTACTTTCCCAATGTGTTTTTAACAGCATGCTGAAAAAATTAGAGAACTTGAAGTACCTGCTAAATCTTCTTTTGCATTGGTGTCACCTGAGGGGAAAAAAGCTAATACCTTTCCCTCTAAATATTTTTCACTGCAAATTTGAGGATCTGCTTTGATGAAAATGGATATTATTTCATAGAGATTTTCTCTAAGAATAAAATAAACTGTAGGTAGTGAAAGTCTACAAAAATTGAGTAAAATAATTTCAGATTTCGTGATTAAGGCTGTCATTCTCATGTTTCTATGACATCTTCCTGCTTTAGAATCTTTAAGCTATTTGCTTTGTTTCCCTAACCATCCCACTTGAACAGTAATGCAGATAATCAGTTCTGCAACTTGTTTTGGATGGCTTTTTATTTGAAGTGTTTATAATAGAAAACCATACAACTGCATGAGTATGAGCAGAAGGAATGTAGACATTTCAGTTGTTTCCTTGACATGATCTTGTTATGCTACACTGAATTTCATTGTTGCAAAGTTTTGGGTTTTAGATTTTTTTCCCACAAGATATTCAGAATTCCTTATTTCTTTGGAATTACTTGAAGCTACTCGTCAAAACCCTTGATTGACCTAATTTTGGGATGATAATAGAAGTCTGGGAACAAAGACTAACATTCTGTGTACAGCTTTATGGTAACAGCATTTACATCAAAAGTATATATTATCTGTATAATAACAAATCCATTGGTTTCTTAGGTTATTACAGCTGCCTATTTCACAAAATCTTCTGAAAGAAGCTAGAACAATATTTATTCCAAACTGCTGCATGCCTCTCTCAGTAACAGTTACTTTTGATTTCAGAAAAGTGCCAAGTTTTCATTACTTCAGTCCCTCCAATTACTTTCTTCCTGGTAGCTATTCACAGACACAAACACATTCAGTCATTCTGACTTCTGGCTAGAAAATGTTATATACTGCGGATTGCCATTAATTTGCTGTAACAATGTTGAGAAGTAGATATGGAAATCAACATAATGAAGCCAGTTATTTATGTGTGTAAAATTTTATGTGCATTGTTCAAGCTGTGCACTCACCCTCCATGTGCAGGTGGCCACAGCTTTACATTAATATTGCTCTATTTTAGATTCCCATCTGAATGACTTGCATATAAAGTCAACAGCATCACCCTGGTCTTTACTGGTTTTTTTCCCCCGTGTTTTCAGCACTACTTTCATTTTACCACCATAATTCTGCTTAGGTCAGAAGTTCTTAGACAGAAAAGGCCTATGGACCCAGCTAAGGTTTGGGGGGCAAGTGTGGAAATTTTTGTGTCTTTCCTGTAAAGGACAATAGCATACATAAGTATACTTTTACCTAAATGTAGGAGTGTGCCAGCAGTTCTAGTAGTATAATTATTCTGGCTTTGAAAAATCATTTCTCAGTCAAAATAAGATTACTGTTACCTTATGTAAAATTGGACAAAAAATCTATTGGCCAGCTTAATATGATATTATTTGAGTTAAGAAAACTACTAAAACCTAACAAGCTGAACTTCTGTGGGTTCATTACAACTTTTCTGCCTCCAATATCAACAATTCCTCTCTTTCCTAGACAAAATCAAGTAAGATTCCCTTAAGCAAAAATCTTAGTCAGTGAAATGTTTAAATTACTGCATCTGCATTCTTCCTGATATCAACATCATAAATAGATTTCATATTTGGATTTTTTCAATAACTGATCTCTGCCTCTTCTGTAGATTTTCACAGTTCAAATTAATGTTTAAACTGAGGTCTGAAGTTCAATTGCCTGACTGAATGAGATGGACAAATGAACAGAATGTCAAAAAATACTGTTACTTTTACAAGAACAATATCACAATATTGCTTTTAAATGCTAATGCCATTTTAAGAAGCCAAGCAGCCCAAAGTATCTGCAAAATCAGGAAATGTTCATTTTAACTGCTTTTGAAATAATTGAGGCATTTAAAAGATTTAGATAATATTAATATTTAGAAAAATATTAATGAATTCACCAAAATGAGAGCAATCGTTGTCAGCAATGCACTCTAATTGCTGGAAAATTACAGTTTATAGTTTTGTACAGAATTCTTGTTTTAAACTATTCAAATTCATAATTACCTGCCTTATTAATAAGAACATATTAATCTACTGCAAATCAGTGACAATGTATCCTAGCAGAAAACAGTTTGCTTCTTTCTAAAGATTAAACAAATAGACACTTCCACATAGTGTGACTGTTTTATAGCTGTATATTTTAAAGATTGTTTCATAAGTATGAACACAGTTTCCATGTCTTACACAGCATAAAATGCATACAGTTCTTCCGTTAAAAAAAAAAACTGTTGCATCAAATTATCAAGGAAAGAAAGCTTTGCACATGTCAGCTTTTACGGAAATTTCTTCATTAACTATCCTCAGAAATTCCTTGAAGATTTATTCCTAGATCACGCTGGAAACAACAGTCAAATCTTTATTGTAACAGTTTTTATTTTTCACAATTACGTTTCACCTTTTAAAAATCCCTTATTGATTATTTTGCCTTATTTATTTTGTTTGTTCCATATTCTGGTTTCTTCTCATTTTGCATCACATACATACAATTAATCTCTTTTTTCTTGGATTGACTAACAGATAAGAATGCCTTATAGAAAGATCTATATCTTTAAACAATGGCATAGACTTACCTAAGACATGGGATACTGTCCTTCATTGTTCCTTCACATGCTACAGTATTTGTACTGCCTGAAAGGCTCTTTAAAGAAGGTAGCTGGGAGGAGGTATCTGTAAATGGAGGATTTGTTTCTGGTTCAGGAGTAATGATGTCTTCTACTTCACATTGAAGTCGTACCTCTAATGACTTAAATAAATGAAAAGCTAGGTTATCATTTCATAAAGAAAGTAGCTGAAAGTTCTGTTACTTTCAAGTAAATATCAGTATGCCTTTTTTTTCTTAATAACCCTCATTCATCATTATAATTTGTAGGCAAAGAATACTAACATTTGTTATTTATTCAGAGTAACAGCAGCATCAGATAGGAACTAAAAGGATCACCAACTCTGCCTCCTGCATACTCTACCAGACAAGTTTTAGCCAGGATGGAGAAACATGACAGTGTGAATAGCATTGTTACATTAGCTTCATTTGTCCATAGCTGGGGGCCAGGAAATCAGACATCACAGCACAGAAGCTCTGTGCTCCTTAGAATGAAAATGAGTTTGGTGGATTCTAGAAAGCAAAATTGAAACCAGTTATGTTTTGCTTTCCTTGTGGCCTCTCTAGAAAAGGAAAAAGAGGCCAAACCACCCTACAATTCTCTCCACTAATTCAGGAAATATTAACTGAAGGACTCCAGGGAGGAACTGGACAGGACATTCAACTCTAGGTAAATAAATACTGAGCAATTTTTTCTACCTCATGAGTTGTCCAAGGAAATCATCATTTTGAAAACAATAAAAACCAAGGTACAGCCCTCAAAGAGCCAACGTCTGGGGATTACTAGCTGAACAATAATTTCAGTGCTGCTGCCTTGAAAGGAATAGAAGCAATTGCAGAGGTAGACAGACACTGCAAGTTCAATCTTAGCGATCTTTTACTGAGACATTGTCTTTACCAGAATGAAGATTAAAAAATTAACTAAATTGCATGAGAATTGTGAGATAAAGGTGAGTAGTATTGAAGGATCACCTGTTTCTCAACCATTGTGCTAAAACACACACAATTTCAGAAAGTAGTGATTCAGTTCAACCAGGAGAGTCTTTTCTCAAAATTTCACTTTTGTTTTCTCCTTTCAAAATCCATCGATATTTTGTGCCTGAATCAGTTAAAGAAAACTACAGACAACATTTGCCTTTAAAAACTAATGAGTGAAATATTGAGTTCAGGAAAATCTTATCTGGAAGTAATTGCAGCTGACTGAAACAATTTATAATGCTGTTTAATCTTTATGCAGGACTGCCTACCGGTTAGAAGAGCATCACTCTTCTTTGAATGTTTTTCTGTGTGTATTCCTTTTGCTAATAAAATTAATTTTAAGTTCTAGCTGTTGTGCATTTGAAGAGAGAAGGAAAAATTCTGGCTAAAAACATGATTGTGAATTTTCCTTATGTTTTTGCCCCTGTTTTGACTGGACCTTAGGAGTGTTATAGAAATGTTGAACCAATTTATTTTGACACAGAGTAAAGATATTTTTGGGGGATCTCATCACTAAGCTTATTGATTCTCCTTTCCACAGTCAAATGAGTGTAAACTTTTTTCCTGTGTTTCTTCTCAAGAGCTTTGAAGAGGAGCTTCACTGAGGAAAGATTGCTCACTGAGAAAGTGGTCTTGTCTAATTAATAGATCCTTTTGAGACAGGATGGAGTGGATTCAGATAAGAAAACAAAAATAACAGCAGCAAATACTTTTTATATAATTGCATGGCTAGGACTCTAAGATTGGATATGAAGTAGAATTTATTTCATGCATATACTCGTTGCCTCCAGAATCTGATATGAAATGATGCAAATAATACTTCTGTTGAGAAAATTCCAGGCACAGCCTATGCCCCTAAGGCATATTCAGCTGCAGACTTCCCCGCTACGCAGAACAACCTTTGAGTAGCCCCCTCACTTCCCATTTACCACAGTAAAAACATTATAATACTGACATCAGGGCAGTCAAACCAATGTGGGGGCCTTATAATGCTGGGATTTATAGATACTCAAGGTAAATTCAGTTTGGCTGATAAAGAAGGGAGGACACAAAGTGCTTTGTACCCCAGGCAGCATAGAAATCCTGAGACTGGCCAGCTCAGTCTCAATATAGACAAAACCACACAGCCTAAAGTCAGGTGCAGATTCCAAAAAAGTCCATACTTTTGATTAAAAAACACTCCCATCATTTAGAGTGAAGACTTGAATGCAAGCAGCAAAAATGCAGAAACAAAAGAGAAGGCCCATTTCAAAGATGCACAAAACCCAGAGGAATTCTGTGACTATACTACCAAGGTTGCATAATTGAATATTCAGAGAAAAATGCACATTAATTAAAGATGAAATCTGAGAAATGGGTAAATTGCACATATTACAACACTTTGGAAATTACCAGTGATGATGCAATTCAGCCAGAAAAGTGCAGGACAGGGAAAAAATACATCAAATTATAGATAATAAAGGATAAGGTGCACTTGCTGTGGAAGAATGTAAGAATACTGAAATGGAGTAATTTTAGCAGCATTATATATGAGCTGGTCAGTAACATGAAATTACTGTTCATCAGTTTTAAACCTTTCCTGAAATGATACATTCAGGAATCTTAATTATTGGTGGGGGGGGGGGGGGGGGGGGAGAAAAGAGTAGAAAACAACAGAAGAAATACAAGTAATGACCATCCATACAGAATGACACATGGCTACAGGCCAAAAATAAGAAAGGTTTTTGCCACATTTAGAAGTTTCTAAAGTGCATTAAAATAGTGTGAAAAGGAAAATAACTATAATCAGGGAAGGTGACAAATAATATAGTATTTAGTATAGTTTCCATCTTTAGGCAAACAACATAGGATGAGCCAGAAAAAGATCAACTCTTTTTGTGATGTTAAACCCACTGATCTTTTTCAGCCTCCTTATGAGCAGAAATGAAAGACATTAAATACTTGAGTTAAAAAGAGCATTGTGCACGTACACAATGTATGTTAACTGATAAAAATATACAGCAGACAGTAATTTTAGACCAGGCAAATGCAACAGAGATTACTGTATCATAAAATCTTAAAAGCAAACCTGTCTGAAAGCTGCACTGTATATTACTACTATAGCAAAAAGGAAGTAGAGTATGTTCCCAAACTCTCAGATTTTTGTCAGTAACTGAAGTAGAATCAAGGTTTCCCTGGAAAGTTTTAAAATGGAATGTCCCTAAACCTGTATTTATACTGCTTGCTATTTTTATTTGAGCACACGTGAAGCAAGGCAATTTGATTAATAAATTATATTCTCTTTAAAGAGAGTGAAATGAGTACTTACTGCAATTTCAGTATTTACTTCGTGTTTGCTGAACCTGTAAACAATCACATATGCAGAAACTCCTGCCACACAGAAAATTCGACTTTCAGGACACCAGTACATCATCTGAACAGCAAAAGGATCTTCTTCCACAATCTCAGCTGTTGCTTTTGCTTCTCCCACTTTCTGTTTTTCAAAGACCTTTGATGTTTTCAGTTTGTACAACATCTGTAGAGTAACTGGAATATATTAAAACATATAAAAAGTATGAACATGAAGCAAATCAGTTATAAAATTCCTCAGTTCCCACCTTTTTTTCAGTTGTGGCATAATAAGGAATTTTAGGAAAGCCTAAGAGGAGAAGATGTGTACTATACAATTGTCCAAACCAGGACAACAATACAGATACTATTCTGGTACACATTACTATTAGGATATGTATTTAATACTTCTCAAGAGGGTATTTGTGAAACACTTCTTAGTACTTTCTGGGGAAGGGTGTCAAAGGCATAAATCATTGTGTCTATAATTAGGCTTACAATCAGCGCTATAGAGAGGCTCTTATAATATTGATACTTTCCTATAGAGAAGTGAAACGATTTCATTTGTCTGAGGTTATGGTCTTGATAGAATGTAAAGACTGTATGACAATTCAAGAGAAAACATTAGAAAAGCATGCTGGTAGATGGTTAACACAAAGTTCTTCTGAATTAATGGGACTTCAAAAACGTTTTGAATTTATTGACTAATAAGTATATCATTATTTATACCAGTATATAAAATACTAATATCCAGAAGCTTTTGTCAAGATTAGAACTCAACTAATGCAAATTCCAGAGGTGAAGGAGGAGTGACAATTCACCCCATTATGTTTTACATCCTTCCCTGTTTTCACTATTTTTACCTTGGTTTCTCAGTGGCATTAATCAGTAACTGGATAAGGTCAGAAAAATTCAGCCCAGCACCTCTAAAGGTGTGCATACCCACAAAGGCAAAGCTGCTGCCTATGTCAGTGTAATTGTGGTAGCTCAGCCTGGCCAGCTTGTGTAATAAGAGCAACAGGAAGATGAAAGGACAGTGTTTTAGTTATGTAACCAGACAATGAACACAGCAAAATCACATTTTTGTTTGGCAGTGCAGATATATTCTAGGAGGTTTAGCATATACAATTTATAATGTTTTAAAAAGTTTTAGCACATAAAGCATTTCTGAATTTTCACAAATTACAGCAAGTGCTTCTGTAATAAATGCATAATTCTCCCTGCCCCCAGTGGCAAAAAAGAGGTTTCATGTTGCTCTTAGTGCCAGTAGCAAATCTAGAGTGGCACTTCAAATCAGGCATCACGGGTCCATGCACATTATGACTGAAAGAATTACAGAATCATAGGGTACAGAGTGCAAGACAAGACTCTCCATGCTGCTCTGAATTACTGGGTACCACCTGCACAAAGTAAATTAAAAAAATCTTTTATTCAGCAATATCTTTTGAATAAAGATACATTTAGAAAACAGCTACAGTGACGCAGCTAGTCCTTGTCTTTCGTAAGTGTGTGCTTTCAGACACAAAGATTACACAATTAAAATATGTCTAAAAGTATTTTGTGCCTTCAAATACCAGTAGGATATTATGTTTGCTAGGGAATCTCAGATGAACTTTGAACTCCATTAAAAAGGTTAACACCTTGCAAATAAAAGAAATGATAAAACTTTGTAATAATCAAAACCTTGTAAATAAGGGTACCAAGGGTACCAAGCATGTACCAGCACATGCTCTGAAAAGTAGGACTAGGACCAGGACATCAGAGATGCACTGAAAATACCAGTACTGTTGAAGAGATCGTGAATATTCTTGATCATCTAAGCTTCTAATGTTAAGGAAAATTCCTACTGCAGCATGTATATATTAATTAGGTTATGCTTATATTTCCTATGAGAGGTATTTTTCTGCCAGAATTACAGAATCAATAACTAGCACATTGCTTCCTGTGCAGTATATACATTAAATGCCTTGGGGTTTTCCAACAGTCTGTATTGTTTCACCCTACCTTTAGAGCCTGTATTTGCACATTCTTGTTAAAAAACGAAATATTCACAAGACAAAGTCTAATGTCTCATCATACTTCTCTAAATAAAACTAATTATCCCACTTTTGTTCCCACTAAAGCTCTCAAAAACTTCTGTATCTGCAGATAAACTATTGACCTCATTAGATGATTGGTGTTCACCATTACTTGAAGATAGTGGAAAATGAAAATTCTGAGCAGCATGCTCCTGTTTTCCCACCATTTCCAAACAGGCAAATTACAAAATAAAAAACCAACCCACGGCCATGTTCAGTTGCTGTGCCTATTTAATACAAGATATGTATTTTGTGAAATGAGGCTTTGGAAATTCTCATTTTCTACTTGTCCATACTGAGTGAAAATATTTGGTATTACGCAAAAAGGCAAGTACCAGACAAAGTCATCAGGTTTAGCTTGTCAACATTCCCCATACTTGGCTGGAAATGGTAGCAATATTAATCATTTCACTTCTGTGGCACCACACGGAACAAGCAGGTATTTAAATAATCCCTTATTCCATTATCTTGGTGCCCATTACAGACTGGTTATTAGGATCCTATTAAATCTCTCTATGTCAAATATTTCATCCAGAATTTTCTTTCACACTCTCTTTTATTTAACACACTAATACCTCATAAAAGAGAGATATTACCCAGATATCCCTGTGCTACCAAAGAGACAAGAATACAAGGCAACTCTACAGGAACCTTAGTGAAGCACTGTCAATTATTTGAAGCAGAAAATTTTTAATTTCCCTCAAAATGTACATGTATTTTAATAATGAATACCATATGTATTTTCTGTAGGGGAAAATGCTGGTTGCTGATATATGCAGTTATAGCTAGATTACATGGAAATAGTATTTTCTGAAGTTTTTCCAGCTAGGATGAATGGAAATGCTTCCCAATTATTTCTGGAATTTGAGACTGGACAAGAAATGATTTGGGTCTTTTCTACCCTCACCAGATTAACTATGTTTTGAAATATATGAATGTATTTTAATATCTTATTTTTGCTTAGCTATAAAAAAGAATTTGTTGTACTCCATATAGAAATGTCATGACAACTGGAATTAAATGTTAGATGCAACTGAGCCTTCTCTTCTATACACACAAGAAGAATGTGCCCTAGGGATTTTTTACCAACACTTTATGCTGTATAGATTTTGGTATGTTGGACCTTGAGTTATGATTCTTCATTCTTTTCTGCCTAAATATACCTCATTAGCAGCATTTTTTCTCTTAACTTAGTAAACATTTTCTTAATTTCACCCCTTTATCCTAATTATATCAGCCCAGCTATTACTACTCACCCTGTTAAATATCCTGTTATATATATATATAAAAAATATATATATAAATATAGCATTACGTAAAAGTGAACTTTAGAAACTTACTGGCAGAAGCATCCCAAAATTTTACTGATCCATCTGCATGGCTTAAAAAAATATAAAAATTAAATGTGTTAAAACAAGATGCAATTCTAAAACATCATCTACTTTCAGTGGCTAATAAATACAAGCAGAAAAAATAATTTTGTTTATGTAACTCTCTATAACTTACTGCCAATATGTTAAAGACATACATACTAACTATTAGAAAATATTTTTTTATTTGGTTTCATCTGGTTAACAAAATATTTTTATGCATTTCCTGCAGAGAACTAAGCCCCCAAAGAATTTTAAGATCACAACAAGAAGAAATTACTTCTCATACTAATAACGACTTTAAGTTACAGCACTTTTGGCTTTGCAGTGGGCCAGCATCAAACCTATGCACCCTAAAAAATGCCATGTACAGTGAACTTTGAAAGGACAGAAGGTAACTTTATTTTGCTTGGTATTTCACAACTGTATTCTTTTTAATAACATAAAATCCCTGAAGCAAAGCTGGAAAAAGAAGACACTTCTGTTTACAATGCGAATGATCCCTTCATCAACTTCCCATACTATTGCATGCATCATAACCTTATTTTTTAAATCAGGTCATTAGTATCATTGATAGTAAAACTTCATCATATACATGACTGAGACCAGAGGAAAACTCATTGTGCATCTTAGTTAAATGAATAGTGTCTATTTTACAGTGTGATCCCTTAGGAATCCATCAGGCACTGCTCATGGGGCTCCTACTGCAATCTGAGCCTTTCTACGCCTTTTGGCTCTGTTTCTCCGCCCAGAAGGTGAAATTCATCCCAGTGCACTACACCCTCACTAATGCTGAGTATTAAAATGAATTCCCAAATTGTCCCCAGACAGAGAGTCCCCAGAAGGCCAAGGGACAAGAGCTGCTCTCCTTTTCAAAGCTATTCTCTGTGGCCTTCAAGGCCAAAATATTCTCTTGCAATATATTTTCTTTCCCAAAGACACCGCCTTCACAAGCATTATGGCTAACACTGGGGCCTCAGATAGTCATTCTTAATGGTAGCTCATCCCTGAGTAATAAGTTCTGCTTTCCACAGCAAAAGAGAATTACTGTGGTGACATTACTCAAGTGAAGAGACAGGAAATGCATATGCAGTGAAGTCTCAACTCTTATCTATAGCTAACCCAAAATCAAAAGGAGTAGATATAAATACTTTAAAAGTTCCAATCCCCAGTTTCATTCTCACCCTGTAATAATGATTTCAGGATATGTCTGAGCTCCAAGGTTCCATGCTCCACCATTGATAGGCCACTCCTAAAAAAACGAAAGTACAGAGATCACAACTTACTCTGATAAACCTTGCTTGGTTAACTTTTAAATTCAGGAATAGACAACATCTTCCCCCAAAAAGCAATGCAACTAGTAAAAGAACAAAAAATATGTGTAATTCAAGAGTTTTACAGTTCAGTAACATATTTGTGTCATCAGTTCAGGCTTTGGAAACTCAATAACACTTTCATATTATGAACTAATGTTCTATGCTTTTAAAATATTTCCACACAGCTAACATTCAACAATCCTAAAACAGGAATGAGAAAGAGGAGTAACAAACAATTCTGCTGATCTTTTGAGATGGCTTTTCTCTTGGAGATTCTATAAAACACTGAATAGATCGAGAATTTATTTTGAATACAAAGAACACTGAAGAAACCGGCCCAGAAACAAGTGTCAGAGCATGATGCCACGAGATAAGAGAATGAAGCCTTTACAGAACATTTGAGATCATCATCTCTTCCTTGCCTTTTGTTTACTAATGGCAAGACTCCCATTCTCTTGGTCTAGAATGCTGTCCTATGCCTAAAGCCCTGACATGTATGGATACAGGATACAGGATGTAGAGGGTGACATATCTGCAATGGGTCAGGATGCATACAGAGTATGAGTGGGTGGAGAAAAACCGGGAACACAAACTGTTTGAGTGGATACATGGACTGGATGCTTGTGAGTACAGAAATGGGTGTCTGGCACATGAGTGAGTACCTGCCTTCAGAGTGTGAATCTGTATATGCACAAATAAAGCAAGGGGACAAGAGAGGAAGCAGGAAATACAGATAGGTGTGCAAAGTGTATGAGGTAAGGGTAGATTCAAATAGGAGAAATTTAAAATTTTTCTGAAGTACTTTTGCAAACCAAAATGCAAAAGAAGCAGAGAGGGTTCACTCTCTGAGTTAATGGGAAAAAACCCAGCTCCAAGTAGAATACTTCTGTTTATTTGAATAGAAAATTGACAATTTCTGACCTGCTTACCCAGTGTTTTTTTTCTACTTTTTTTATTAAAATGGATTAGTTCTAGCCAAAATACAAACCAGTTTTAAGCTTGAAATTTATAAATTAATTGCATTTCTTCCTTTAGTTCCTGCAGCTTGTCCTATTTCTGCAGCATTATGGTAAGACTTTGGTAGCTCAGTAAAATAGTTATTATTCTTATTTAGTAACAAACCTAACAGATATTGTCAACTCTCACTGAACCTCTTAAGTCTTAATGTTTTCACTTTTTTCTTTGATAGAGAGAATCTATCCATACAAATTTGAATTGTACACTGGTAGTTCTCCTTTAACACAATCTGATCTGGAATAATTCTAGCATCTTAATGATTAAGTCCTATCTAATGGTAATTAATGGTTCTGTTAAAGTAGTCATGTTTCTGAGGGACAAATACTGGACTGTAGTCAGGCTGCTAAGATGCTGGTTGGACTAACCTCAGAGTGATTATTAAGGGAATAAAACAAAAATAATCTGGTAAATGTGACAAAAACATAGGTTACACATCTCATCTTTTGCTTAAAAAAAGAATATTGGTTTTGTTTACCTTATTGCTGTATCCTTGCTTTTTATGTTTTGCTCCTACAGAATAGAGTACAGGGATCAAATCTGGAGGACAGTCCGCAAAATATTCTGTGCAGGTAACAGGTGACTCATGAATGTCAATAGGATATGGGTTTTCAAAGATTGGAAAACTAGTTAAGGAAGACAATTTATTAGAAGCACTGTGACACACTGAGCCATAGAATAAAACATATTCTAATATTAAAATATATAACAGAATCTAAGTAAAATCCCTACTAATTAAATATATTTCTCTTATTTATTCAAACTTATATATTAACATCAGTAATAATGTGTACCCAAATAAAGATATAAAAATTCAACTGCTTTAACAAGAATCCTCTTGTTACATAAAGAGTCCCTGCGGCTAATAGGACTACCTTAATGAATGAATAAGAACTAATTTTTTTCTGACATCTCAAAATCTTATTTATACAGAAGTGACACATTTTTCAGAAGTTTCAGGTATGGATATGATATATACTATGAACTACAAAATACTTTTACAACTGTGAATTTTATATTGAACATCTTAGCTTATTGGATTGGTAGACTTCTGATCATACAATGAAAAATTGCAATAACAGATGAGTAGATCTCTCTAATTCTGTAGATCCATAGAAAACAATTCCATTATTTATTAAGATACTGAGACTAGACATGCATAAAAGTAGTGGTTGAATCTTATTTCCAAATCACATATGTGTTCAAACATTATTTAACTTTGATATTGAATGAATGTCTGAGGGCTGTGCTGAAGGGACTGCAGATTTAGATTTATTCCAAAGTTTAGGAACAAATATTATCATAAGTTCCTGTTCATTAGCTGAACTCAGCTCTTAAAGTGGAAGTAAATATTTAGCAGGAGTGCATCCAAGAGTGAATGATTTTGGATAGTTAAATGATTTGGGATTTTATGGTAATTTACTGAACAGTTAAACACACAAGTAACTTCATATAAAACTTTATACTTACTTGCTTTGTGTCAGGTCAACGACAATGAGATCTTTTTCCAAAAGCACAACTACAGCATAGGGTTCTTGAAATTCTGTAAGTAAGGAATCAAGTATACAAGACATGGAGTTCTCCTCTCACCATTTTAAGCAAGCAAGCAATATTTATGTTCTTTAAACTTTCACAGTATATTAGAAGCTTTGAGGTACATGTCCTAGACATATGCACAAACCAGACATAGCTGGAAACTAGGGCCAGAGAGGAAGAAAGAAATTACTTTTGGATGGTACTGCTGACAAACATGCAAAGCAGAAGAAGAATTGGGGTATTATTGCCTGCCAGCACGAAGCTATGTTGAAAGTAAACAAGTAGAATATGAGCAAGTTGTGTGTATCATTGCATTATTGAATCCAATTGTGATACAGAAAATGTATTTTTGCTGTCCAAAATTAATACTTCTACTGTGTACAACTGCTCTTCAGAAACAGATTGTGCAGGACGCTTCATGATACACAATGTTCCTGTTTCTAAGGTGATTCAAGGAGAATATTCCTTAGGAATCATGTAAGTTTGCTTTCAATTCAGGTACTAGCATGTTCCTTCCTCCCTCACACTCTTTTTGTTTTTTATACAATTCTCTTTTTATTTATCAAAACTAAAGAATTAAGATGACAAATAAATGCTTCCCTTGATGCACAGAGTATATTCATTTACATAGGACGTTATTAAAAAATATGGAAGTGAAATTATGACTATCTTTTCAACAGCAGCAAATAATTTCAGCATGTGCAAGCTCACAAACTGTTCAGATGGGTAATGCAAAAAGGACGAGTAAATAGAGCAACTGATTAATCTTCCTTTCAGTCTTCCTATGAATGCGCATTATTTGTTGTTGGCTGTCTTAATACTAGGCTATGAATAAGACAATTTAAACCAAAATGTTTAAATATTGGTCTGTGAGCAGGGGAAGATGCTACAAAAACTAAGTACGGGGAAGTATTTGACAGAGTTAAATGAAGGCTCAAAGCAACTATGATTATGGAAAATTAAATTTTTGCATGACATTGAAGCACACATACACTTTATTTTACTCAGTAGATTTTTTATTTTACTAAGTAAGATTTTAATGTGTATTTGGTTTAACTATGTATAAAAGATTTATTTTACTTTTCTGCTTGAGTCTTAAAATGCTAAAGTTAGTTCCTTTTTGACTTACAGCTTTTCTTAATTTATTTTCTGGAACTTTCTGACAACATATTTCAAAATTTGGCAGCCTCATGGTACGCAGCAAACATAAGACTTTTTAACTGCTCATTTCATGCTGAAGTGTAATAACTTTTTTGAAGGTAAGTGATAGTTTAATTTTCATAATTTAGAGAGCTGTAAATGATGCAAAATTTCAGAAATACAAGCACCTATATTTGATTAATAGCAATGTTTTCTCACAGTAGCCCATAAGTTTTAATCCTACAAGTGGAGATGTATGCATACTTTATTGTCCACTCACTACTTGCTTCCTACATTGAGAATGACAACAAGTCCCAGGTACTTTCAGTTATGTAGTTTTCTTCAGATGAAGACAGATATGAGGATGTAAATCCCTGGGATGGGATTAATGTCTGAGGAAAGATCACTTTATATTTTCCATAACTGTATTTTTCCCCAATAAACTCACCATTTGGATATGGGGTTTCGCAAAGAGTTAAAAAATCAACTATAGGATGATCCATTTCAAGAACTGTAATTGCTTTCCCATGCATGATTGTTAAACTTGGTCTTCGACAAGGCTTATCATATGACAGTCCACCAGAAAATATCACAAATGGTTCACTGTATTAAAAAAACAACATAAGTGTAAGTCAACATAGTACATACAAGCTTATATTATAGGTTTAGTATTTGCAAATAATAATAAATGGCTTTGTAAAAAGAAAGCAGGAAAATATTCTAAAAGGACTTAAAGTCAGGAATGTAATATTAATTACAGAATTAAAGACAAACCTGTTTTTACAGGTCTTGTACTCTACTTTAAGAATTGGTTTACAAGATTCAGGTTTTTTTCCATCTCTTTGAACTTTTCCTAAGGAAAGAAAGAATATGAAAACCTTTAAAACAAGAAATTGAATTATCAAACTAAAATACATACATTTAAACAATTGTATAAGCAACAAGAAAAGGAACTTAAAAGCTACAAAAGCTTAGGTGTATTAGCTCCTATTTCCATAAAATACACATTTGCCTAAATTAATTACATTTATTATGTCTGTGCTTTTACTGTCACATACATCTAAAGAACCATAGAACTCACTTCAAAGACATCTATAAACCATGTAGATTTCTGACTATGACACTTAACTAATAAGGAATGAATCAGGCTAATTACATGCTTTTTTTCTGAATATGTAATGACCATAAAGAGTTTATTTTTTTTCCTAAGCTGTTCTTAAATTGACTTAATTCCTATCGTTGACAAAACATGACATGCTTTTGGAGTGTAACCAGTTGTGTGAAAAAATTAAATGAAGCATACAACAGAAATTCATTATTTCTTGGTTAATTGTGGCTCAGTACTTTCTTCCAATGAGAGAAAAGTCACTTTAAACTAAAAAAAAAAAAATAGCTATTTTGGGTTTGTTGCTTTGGAAAGTCTATGCTTGATTTTGACAACAGCCTGACTGGAGGATACAGTGTAGATGAATCTAGACTTTTCTCAGAGGTGCACAGTTAATGATGAGAGATAGAGGACACAAGTTGTGGCATGGAGAATGCTGGTTAGATATTAACAAAAAAAAAAAATTGCCCCACATGGGTCATTAAATACCAAAAGATATTGCCCAAAGATATTGTGCAATTTTTTGCTGGAAGTGTACAAGTGTCCAATGTCCTGAGTTTGCTCAAAAAATCAGGTCTGTTTTGATCTTATTGACTGGTTGATACAGACATTGTACAAGTCTATGAGTAAAATTGGTAAAAATGTAGAAGTACATGAAGAAAATGCTAAATCCTTTTGGGGCTACTTAGATTGTGACTTCCTTTTCTTCCTCCCTCTCTACCCAGTCAGATTTCTCAGTAAAATAATGCATACATTTATAATAGTGTCAATACTTTTTAACCTAATTTGCACGAAACTATTTTATATAAAGTCCCACCCGTAAAAGATACAGCCATCTTTTACTATGGCTCCTTTAAATTCTTCCTTGTTGTTCTTTGGGAAGCCTTATACCATCCCCATGACGAATACCACAGTATCCTGTACAAAGTGCATTAATTTGTTGTGAGCATTGCACATAAAAGTCTATAAGTACAAACTTATAAAAGAAAGAAATGTGAAAATCCCAGAGCCTCAGGATCTCACAGACCAGCAGTAGACTCTTAAAAGGAATTGAATATGACATTAGAGTAATATTAATCAGAAAGAGGTATTTATGACACCAATTAAAATAAAAAGTTTGATCTGAGTTACTGATCTTACAATAATTTGTAGCTACTTTGCAGATCAAAATATTTATACAAGAAGCAACATCTGCACTACAAGGAAAAATTAAATAAACATACATATTAGCAAACAGCATTGAGAAAACTGTATTTCTTCTTAGTTACACATTTTAACTATCAGAAATACCGTGTGGAATTGTGGTCTGGAATGGCCTGTTAGGGCTTTTCAGATTCCATAGGGTCAAGCTGCCATCAGAGTGACTACACATGAACTGTTTCCCTTCATGATGCCAAGCAACAGAATGAATAGCCTACAGAAATGAAAAAAAACCACAACCTTGAGACTGGAATGGAATACAGAGTTTACACTAATATTTCCATGTACGACTTCAAATTATATTATTCTAATGGTATATCAACAGATGGTTCTTGTTTGTCTAAAATCCATTACCATCACTTTTTAGCAATCGATGGCTGTAATCCACATTTCATCATAAAGGCTAATGTAAAACAGGCAAAAAACAGGCCAAAATTGAAGGAAAAGATAAAAGTGTAAGAACAAGAGCCATACAATGCAGTTGTAATATGTCTGACAGCTCTGCTGGTAAATTTACAGGTAATTCTGTGTAAAAATCTTTACAGGTAACATACAACACACAATCTTTCCCAGAGGAAGTAATACACCGTTCTTGGATAATTTCCACATGTACTCTCACATACTTAAGTTGCAGAGCAAGTCCACAGAAATCTGGGATGCTCAATGTCAAAACCAAAATATTAAAGAATCCAGGACCATTTAATTGATATAGAAAATTACCAAAACAATGATGTAAGATAAGTTTGGAACAGATAGTGCATCAGAGAAGAGGAATATGCACTCCTTTGTGCATGCTACAAGTACTACATGATGAATGTTATATACACCATTCTTAGTATTCTGTGCATAATAAGCAGGACTGACTGAAAATACCCATAGTTATACCAAACTATCGGATAGGATAATGGCATAAGTCTTTGATTTCCCTAGTATGTGCTGGAAAGTAACAAAAGCCATATTCTGATAGAACATTCAATGTATACCATATGTCATGGTGTGACTTGGGTTTTGCCAATTTTAAGATATTTTTTTTTTTAAGAGATAGCATTTAGGGAGTAGAGACAAGGCAGGCTCAAAACTTAGAAAGGTACAAGAAGAAATTTATTAGTAACACAAAAAAGAATTCAGAATAAGATTCTTAGATTATTCCCTCCTCCCTTCATTCCACATTCCTTAACAACATCATAAAGAAAACACTTCAGTCAGTTATCCACCCAAATAATTGCTTCAGTTCACTTAAGAGAGAAAAGTCCCTTTTTTAGTTATGGCTTAGGGGGTGTCTTCACCTTCACAATCTACATCCGCCTGGGAAAAACTGCAGATTATGACTCTCCTCCCATTTTTTTACAGTCCTTCCAGAGCTGTGCTATGGGTTATGTTACACAATTGGGGTACCACTTTTAAAGGTAGGCTGCTGAAAAACAAAATTCTCTTCATCTTCTTCTCTATTAAATGTCTCTCTTCATATTCCAGTCCCAGAACAGAGAGAGCTCCATTTCCTCAAGGCAAAAAGTCTTCTTAAGCATCCAAACCTCCCCAAGTATATTTCACAGTTTAAAGGAATTTTAGTGAAGTCACAATACCCTTAGCCCACAAAAAAGGCTTTCAGCTACTTATCAGTTGCATCTTTTCAGTCTCTTCCCACCAGGAACTTTATCTTCATTCTGATGACCTCTGTAGTCTCCATGCTTCATTTCTTCTCATTCAGGGGAGCTCAGGAGATCGAAAATCTTATCCAGGCATAAAGAAGTTAAAATTGTATCCAGATTGTGAAGAAGCCACATGGGGAGCTGGAGGCCTCTTCTGCCACGGAGCTGGTGCCGGGGCCACGCAGCCGGTGCCGAGGCTGCCCAGAGCCATGTGGTCGGGGGGGCCGGAGCCGGGACCATGCGGCCGGGCCAGCCTCCCCCCGCAGGGCTGGGGCCAGGGTGTCGGGCTGGGCTTCCCCGCCGAGCCTTGGGCCGGGCCAGGGCTAGAGCCACCTCACCCACCCAGGAGCCGGAAACTGAAAGAGCCTAGTTAACTTGATCCACTGTGATTTGTGAAAGCGAAACAACTTTTCATTGGTTTCCCGAGCTGTCCATCACCATCACTCTCTGATTGGTTCCAGCAGTTCACAGGGGAAACCCTCAGATACAGAACAGCCCTTTCCATTCCCCGGCCTCATGGTGCTTTCCCTAAGGCGAAACCACCCCATTCCCCTAGCACGTGAAACCAACGCACCATAGTTTCTCACACGCTCCCCACAGAAGCACAAGCTCACAGAATTCTCCCTTGAATCCATATCCCTTCCAGAAACGTTCAGTGCTAAATAGCAAAGAACACAATATAGTTTTATGTAAATGTTAATGAGGTCTATTTTCGAGTGCAGCTTAATAAATTTCCAGGGTTTTTTCCAACCCAGGAAATGCTAAGGCCATGCACTTAAAATTGCATATAGACATTTGCCTGATTTATTCAAATGACTTAAAATCATGCCTGGGTATTCATAAGTCAGCATTGCAGCTGTTCATATTAATTTTGCTTAAGTGCTACTGGTCACTATTTTAAACTCCCTGTTGATTTTACTCTTTTAATCATTATATTGATTGTTATGTTTGGTTACCGGTCATGGTCTTGAGAGCTCCTAGGGCTGGACAGCAGAGCCACAAATAAATCTGCATTAAGATGATCTAGATGTTTTAACAGGAATCTGACACACCTCGTATATGAATGCTTGATTAACACACTACTAAAATAGTTGTGCCAAAAAGGACGCAAAAAAATGGAGCTCTTGGTATTTATTTTTTGGTGACATAATGGGTATCACTCAAACTTCTACCTTCCAGAGAGGGAGTTGGTACACAATACCTCTTAAATAACCAGGAGAAACCAAACTATAACTGAAATAACAAAAGACAACACAGAAAGATGGTTCATGCAGAGTCCAGTGTTGTTGCCCTCATGTAGAATAACCTTAGTTCTCTGGGGAGCACTGCTTCACTCACACTGAAGGCTTGTCTATCCTCATTCAAATTAATTCTAACATGACCTCATTCATGCTTGCTATCTTGCCAAATTTGAATCTGGTTTTGGTATGTTATCAGACTTAGAAACATTTTGCATGGTTACAGTCACAGACTGTGTCTGAGCAGGAGCTAGTAACTAGCTAAAAACTGTACCAAGCTGCTTGTTAAACTGCCTCTCTGTGACCAAGCACCACCTGCCAGCATAAACCTCCTGTGGAGTGGAGCTGAGGTGGGATGATCCTGGCACAGACAGCTGGCATAGCAGCAACTCAAGCTGACCCGTTAGATTTTGACACAAAATGAGCAAATAAAACAGAAATGTTTTTGGAGGTCTCAGCTGAGAGTCACAAGTAATAATGAAAGGTGGTCCTGAAAAAGCCCTGAATTTTCTCTCTGCTAGATTATGTCTAGCATTCTGATCCGCTTTACCATCCACACACAAAAGGAGCAGTTATTTGCTCAGAACAGGAGTTCATCATGGTAGGTGACTCGTGAATATTCACACAGTATATGCACATAAAGCTTCTCACTCCAGATTGGGTATGTTTCTCCTTCTGCAATACCCATAGTGGTTGCATACACATTCCATCTTCTCTCATGCTTAGCATGTACTAAAATTAAGCATGCCTAACATCATTTCAGTTCTTTCCCAACCACAAACCTTCTCCACTGAGGGTCTTTTACTACCACTTTTAGCCATATTTTGCGCATGAACAATGCTTATCTCATCTTACTGATTGAATGCTAAAAATCCTTTGTGTTCATAGTACTGCAGTTCATAGTACAGCAAGGGCCATATCTGATTTGATGCTTCCACAGTGGCACGGTGCTAAGACAAAAGTAGGGAGTTGTCATTTGGCGAACGCCTCTGAGAACTTTGTATCTTCGTTCTGGTGATGTGTTGCAATGAAAAATTATGACTGCTTCAGATAGCTCTGAATGAATGGGGGCTGACACAAACTTCCAAAGCCTGGACAGGAAGATGGCTGGATTTTGGGTTTGCCAACTAGCAGTAACAACTTGAGGACCACTTGAAAGATCTGTCTTGTTTATGTGCTGTCTTTTTATACTACTTGATGGAAACAAACTTTTGAAGTAAATTATAAAAGAGCTTGTAAGGAAAGCCTTTTATAGAAGGCATTGTGTAGGAGCATTGATTGGAAGGGCTTCAATATCTCATGCATATCACCATTGAGAAGATGAAAATCCTAATGATAGTAAGAAAAGTGAGGGTGAAATAATTTAATTCAGAACTCATGCAAAGAGGTACTTTGGAACTAAATGAAGATACAGAACACAGGAATTTATCTGAGACTTCACAGATATTCTGCAACTGGAACTGCTCTGGCTCAGTGCCAGAACAATACTGAGAGATGGATCAGACATTGTGGGGCACAGAGGCCTTCCATCAGTCCAGACAGCATGGTGAAGGACAGCAGCAACAACGATTTGTGGACTGTGATCTTTGGTGGTCAATCCATAAAACGAGATTTAGGTATGATAATTTTGCTGTTAAATACCAAGTGGCACACGGCAAACTAGAAGCTAGCACAAGTTGCACAAAGTGCAGTAATTGCACAGCAAATAACCACTGAGGAGGAAAGTACGGGACTGATTAAAAGGCAAAAAAAAAAAGGTCCTGAGAGCAGTATTGAAAAATGTGGAACAACTAATTTCTAAATTGTATGAGAAATTTTCAACACCCATCCATTCTGTCCCAAAATGGAAAAAAAATGAAAAAAAAAAAAAAAAAAAAAAAAAAGATAACCAGCATTAAGAAGATCCTGCTTCATGTAGTCTCAATCTGAGTACAAGTGATAACAGCTGGTGAACAGATATCCCGACCCCCACCCTTCCTGAGGAGAACCTGTAAAAGGAAAAAGTTGTTCAGCCTTAAGTAATGGGACAGGTACAATTTCACAAGTGTTTGCACAAGCAGACTGTCGCTGACAGACAATTTAGTGGCTATGTCTTGAGGCTTAAGTGCTAGCCCATTCAAACTCTGCCCGTTGAAACATTTGCTGTGTTGATGCTCAGAAACTTAACCTTGAAGCTCTGAATAGTTTTAATGTGTCTCTGAGGAAGGTCTGAAAGAATGAAGGATTCATTGCTTTTTAGAGGGGAAATAAATGTGTATACACTCCTTACATATACTTACATATAGCAAGGTGACAAGATAAAGAAGGAAAGAGAGCTACAGGAAACAAGTTACCTCCAGGATCTCTTTAAAGAAAATGTCCCTTTTTACCTTCAGTTGTATTTGCATTCACATTCATCCATGGGGAACTTCAGAGGACTGACAGAACAAAGAATATTCTTCCCTAGGGCTAGTGCTAAAATCACAATAACTGGGAGTATATCTGTTTTTCAAGCAGCTTGATTATTGATACAAGAATTGCATCTGTGGTTAACACAAGCTGCTTACAAATGACAAGAGACAATTGTGTAAAAACTATGACAATATAATTTTGAAAACTGTTTAAATCAGATCTTAAGTACTAGGCAATATCGACAGCTGTGCAAGGTAATTCGTCTATCAGTATAATGAATGTTCTAGAAATACGCAGTAAAGACTATTATATAATTCCTATCATAGCTATATCTCAGGTCAGCTTGTTGCTAGACTCTGTTCAACTGAGGATTCCCACAGAGAAATTAATGAACTTATCAGGATCAAGGGGAGGACATTATGTGTCACAGTACACTCATGAAAGCATAAACTCTGGAATCAGAACTAGAGATTACAATCTTTGATTTCTACTGTCAGTAATTTGCTCAAAAGCATAGCACAAACATTATTTCCAGAACCAGCAATACCTTTAGATACATATCCATCTGCTTGGTAAGACATATGGCAAACTGCTGAATAATGCCTTTGCTGAATTAATGGAAATGGCTTACCTCATCATAATAAGCTCTCAGATCGGCTCTTTTAGATCGCAAGTCCCAGAACACGATAGTCCCATTTTCATAGCCTATCAACAGCTGGAGGAAGGAAAAAATCCACAATTACATTTTCTAATTCAAAAAGTACATATAAATATTGAGTGATATAAAAAGAAATTACAAAGAGATGGGCAAGATTGTAATTTGCCCTACACATAATACCTTGCTTTCAATTTATCTTTCAGTATAATTTACTTCACATTGCTGACAATTTAAGATCTGACATAGAAAAAAAAAGGGCTTTATAGACTTTTCTCCCCCTGCGTGGTTATGCACCTAGACAGTCTTCTCAATTACATATCTGCAGAAAATCAAAGATTGTAGCATGCCCCTACCAGCTCTTACCTTCCCTGCCACTTGATGGAGAAAAAAAATGTCAGGCACCTAAGATACCACTTAAATAACTTCAAACCAAGAGAGTCAGTCCAGATTAAACTCTCAGTCAGCTACTTATATTCCTTTTATTTATGCTTGATATTGCTTTAAAACATTCTGAAGAACTCCTCCTGCAGAGAATATTTTGCTTGCTTTTCTAATAATTAAAAATAAATTAATTGATATGTCAATTTTTACTTCTTCTAGAACTGAGATGTCATATCATCATGCACACCAGAGAAATACCAGCAAAGATTTCTGAAAAGATGAAAGATAAGAAAAACAATGCTCAGGAGAAAAATAAGAATGAACACAATCATTTCTCCTTGTCTCCACAGAAAAGAAGTGAAACATTGGTCTGGTACTGTAGAGTTACTATTCATTTGAACACAATTAATTTCAGATCTTATGGACAATATGATATCTAGCTTATTTAGGTGTCCTGAAAACTGTTTCCCATAGAATCTGTCTTCCTAAGAATCTGTTATGGACATGATGACTGGAAATGGCTAAACTGATAGATTCTCACATTTCTGCGATAGAATATTTTATACGATTGGCAACGATAATTGCAGTTACTAATCATCTGTAAGCAGATACATACAGAATGCAGGCAAGAATGTACAGTTTCTATATAAAGAATTTGTGCAGAACAATGACAAGATTATCTCTTAGTTGGAGAAACCTTAACAGCATCTTTGCTATCACTCACTTTAGCTTGCATCAGTCCTAAAAGTGAAATTTGGTTGGGTTGCCAAACAAAACATCGCTTTCTTTCCAAGTTAAGTATAACCGGTACATCAATACTGCTACAAAAGAGCCTGGGAATACTCTCAGTTCTACTGGATATGATTCTTTTATTGCCAGGAGAATATTCCTTATGTGGAATCATCTAGCTAATCTGGAAATGATTTATAGTTAATATATTTAATACCTGAATATGAACAATATATTGTTATGCTCCTGAAGAATTATTCTCCTGAAAAAAATTCAAACTGTCCTGGAAAAATCCCACAATATTTAGTATTTTTGCTCTGGATGACTCCATATGGGATTTTGTGGCACAGTCAAAAAACATGCAGCTAACTGAATTGTCTCAGGGTGCCATATGGTATTCTGGGAAAACAGGCTGCCATTGAGAGAGTGAACAAAGTAGGGTCTTACTGCAGCTGCTTGCACTGTTGGTATAGCAATCCCAAATGGAAGCCATTTGTATGCTCATAGCAGTTCACTTGAGAAAGTGAAGGTTTGTGCTGTGTTGTGCTGCACACACCTGCCTTTCAGGTCTGCATCACGCTACACATATCCCTTGGCCACAGGGTAAATGAGCTTCTAATTCTAAAGGACCCTGTAGGCCTCTCCCACTTGGTAAAGGCAAGAGCAGCACCTTTTCGCCTTTATCTTAATGTAAGGCAGTATGTCTCATGTGAACATCCTTTTGCTTGACAGTAGAAACAGAAGGGTTTTTTTTTTTAAAAAAAAACAACAAGAACTTTTGCGATGGATCTACAAAGACCAAAATGCTGGCAAGCCTCTTCACAGAGGATGGTGCCAAGCCCTTATTGGAGGTTCATCCAATGCTATACAGCTTGGGGTTCCCATCCTCCTTTTTGTATTCACTCCAGTAAATAGTATTTTAATAAGTTATGGAGTCTGAGTGCCCTCCTTACTGTTATTATAACAAGCACTTGCACCTGTGCATTACAGCTGGGTACCAAACCAGTAGCATTCAGTTTGTGTCTACTAATATTCTTTTCACCTCAGCTTTTGTACAAATATATTCAGAAAAGTGAAGAGTATTTAGCATGTGGCTCTCTTTCATAATAAGCCTTTCTCCCTGTGGAAGCAGGCTTGTCTTTTGATTTTTATCCCTCTATTTTGCAAAGTTATCATGCTCCAGATAATTACTAAAAGGTTAAATTCCTTTTATCAGAGGCCTCATTTCACTTGAAATATTGCTGAAATGCTTAATTCACAACTGCACTAAAGGATTGCAAGTTACAAAGTTTCAGAGAAGAAACTGAAAGGCAAAGAGATTTGCTGCATAGCCAAGAATTTCTCTTTTTGTTCAGACAGTAGTCACGCTACTTTAGTACTAGCACTGTGGTACAGCCCTAAAGTCACAGTTTCCGCTTGGGTGAATGGGATTAGTCTCATTTCCAGGATATTTATGATTGACAGGATATTTATGATCCTGACCTGTCTAAACCATAGGAAACTCAAACATTCCCACTCTTCTCAGTCATAATGACCACTTGAGAGATCTATAAGACAAGCTCTATTTCTGTAATAGAGGTAAAAACCAAAACATTCATAAATGCACCTGGAGAGGAAAACCCAGACAAAGTAAAACAGTACTTGTAAAAAGAGTCAAGGATGGAAAAAACTCCAAAGATTCATCTTGCTTTTTGTGGCACATCATTTAATTACTCATGCTTAATTAGGTGACAAAAAAAGCAGAACACAGGACAGAATTTGGAGAGAGAAGTCCTGGCCAGATCTTTCTTGTCTAGTGTTGTTTCCCATTTTGACTTAAATCTTTCTTCATCAAATGCTTTTAATGATGGGAGGAAATTCCTTTTTTACAGTCAGCTAAATACACCCCAGTGCATGCCAGCAAGTCCCCTCCTTGTCCTGGTAACAAAAAACAGCTGGAGAAAAAATCCCAAACAAACAAGCCTGCCAAACAAGGCTTGCTTTTTTAGGTATTAGTAGATCTCAGAACTCAGACTCAGAGATACGAAGTTTAGCCCACCAGCTAATTGTAAATACCATCAAACCTTCTCCTATTAAGCTTCCTCTGTTTGCTGGTCTTTTCCTTTGTCAGCAAGAAGAAAAATCCTGTTTGCCACTTTTAAGTATCTGTGCACTCCAGTCTGTCCCTAATGTACACTTATTAATTGATTTAGCAGACACAGTTATATTTCATGAACTTAATCACTTGGTCCCTGAATTGTTCTTCAGTGACATATTAAATGCCTAAATTCTCTTTGATGTCTGTCTTCCAGCCACAGCTTGTTAGATTCATAAAAGAGATTTGTCTCCAAAGCCTGCCTAGATAGTTGGCCTGAAGCCACTCTGGAAAAGTTTTGAATGGCAGAAGTCTTCTGGAATTGCATTCACTGTCTTGGCACAAGGAATTCAATCACCAGTCAATGAAATAAACTGTAACTTCTAGGAATTCAAAGATCTTAATGAAAAAGGTGAACATACTGCCAGTGCACGAACTTCCCTGGCTTTCAAATAGAGCTCTTATGATTGTCCTAGATTTTGAAAGTCTGACTATGCTTTAGGACTCTGAACTACTCAATGTTCATAGGAGAAATACTTATTTACTTTAGTAAAACAGTCCCGGGTTAGTAAACAACTTTGTAATGCCCCGGAGAAGCCTATACCACCGGACTCTTGCAAAATATTTGTAGAGTAGCACTCTTGTAGAGTAGAAGAACATCTGTATATTGAGTAATAATTATGACTGATTTATAACTACTATTTAATTCCTGAAACATATGCAAAGAACACTTTTATCTGCCGCCTATCATGAAGTGAGATGTGGAGTCTGACTTCTGCCACCAATATATTTTGGTGGTCTTTGGTTAACTTGGAGTTGTGGAGATAAGCAAAGTATGTAGAACTATCATCAAACAGCTCTATTATCTAAGATCAACTCTGCTAAAATAAAGTCTACCTATGACAGTATCTTGTACTGAAATGGTCAAGAGAAAATACCAAATAATATGGGAAGAAGAGAAGCACTTGTAACACTCATATATTCTCTCAGGCTAAGTAATTTTCTCATTCAAGTACAGCCATCTCCTCAACTATACATGGCTCTGTTTAACCTCATCTTTACGAACCTTTTAGGAGAATTCAGCAAACCTCTTCAGTTACCCCGACATTGATTTTTGTGTTAACTTTTCTAGTCTTCCTTGTGATCAATACATTTTCAGTACACACAATAGCATTTGGAAAAAGTCTTATAGGTTCTACCCACTGCACATTTGAAAAACTACTTAATTGGCTTGTTTGGAATCTGACCTGTCAGCTTCATTTGCTATCCTTTTAGTTTGTGTATTGAAAGAGACTATGAGCTATTACCATTCTCTTAATATCAACTGTGATTTTCAAACACAATCAGGTTTTTTCCATAGTGAATTTTCCTGTCTCACTAAGTTGTCTCTCATACAGAAGACCTTGTGCTGTCTCTGAATTTCTTTTAGCATCATGTTCATTTTAAACGTAGAAGGACAAGTACTATACTCAGGATTCAGCAGGCAGATCCAGAATGCATTTCTTTAATAACTTTGTTTTGTTCTTTATTCCCCTCCGCATAATGCGTAATTTTGATTTTCTTTATTGTTCACTACTGAGCATTGAGCTGACATTTCCATGTAACTATCAATTATCACTCAAAGCTCTTGATACCAAACAGTAATCATCAGCTCATACCCATTGTTTTATGTCCAGTCAGAAATATTTTGCCCTACATGTATCACTTCTTATCATTTATGCTGAATATACTTAAAAAGACAGTATTTAACCTGCCATTTTACTCCTGAGTTTCTCAGCCTCCTAAAGTCCAGCAAACCAGGCTACATCATAGCTTACTCTATTTTCTAGGTTATTTATGGCTATGTTAAACAGTAAAGGTTCCAGGAGCTGCTTTTTTCCTAATTTTTTTTCCTCAGTCTGAATAATAATTGATTTATGCTGCATTCTTTCAACTGAAGTTTAATGAGACTTAGTTGAAAAATGCAGTTTAATTTATTTCTCTACTGTTGATTTTTTTTATTTACAAATATGACTTTTGATTTAATGCTTGGATCTTTTCTTACATCTGTGTGTACCTTTTACTGAAATCTTCCTATAAACACTATCAATTATACATTCTGCAAAACTACAAATATTTTGTTAGCACCAAGTCATTCTTTACACCACTCTCAACCTATCAATGATATAAAGAGCTGCATTGGGATGGTTTTAGTATACCTGAAATGTCCTACTACTTCTCCCCATAAATTTTCAGTGTCTTTTTTTCATAGGCATCTGTCTGAATTTGCTGTTGTTCTTCAAATGCTAGTACCTCATCAGTGCCCAGATGTCTCCCAGGTACTCTCTGAGCAACAAGCACTTGTATTCCCAAGCTAGTTGTCTTTTATCTGCCTTGCCTGGGTCCTTTTCATCTCCTTTCATTCTGCTGAAAAATATTTTTAGGTTTCTGTTTGGACACAGTGCATTCCTGTAAAAAATCTTCACTGACAAGACCATTTTTTGTTTTAGCACCCTTTTTTCCTACACTGTGTGCCTTAGGCAGCTTATCAGGAACTTCTGTTGTGTCCAGCAAACAAGAATGATGCCTCATCAATAAACCTTTATTCTCACCAGGTATTAAACTGCATTTCTCAATGGCTTCTTGTTGAGGCTATAATACTACACTTCATAATGTTGAATTACTTTATCTGACAGTATTCTAAATTGCTAGACCTATTATGACTCTTACAGAAAGGCTTAGAGATGCCATTGAAGTTGCTGAGGGTTGGGTCACAGCTGCACCCACTTGTGTGTAGTTCACCTCTCAATATGGGGCCAAGGACAAGCAATGCAAATGAAAATCAAATGTAGTAATCTGTGACTTCTCTAGGTACCCATAATTTCTGCATAATATCCCCCATATCAGTATCAGAAATTCAAACTGCTACTAGTTTCTAACAATTATTAGCTGTTGTTATGTGAGTAACACTGTCAAAGAGATACTCTGTTTGGACGATGCAGTACTTTATAAATACACACTGAAATGCAATTACTAAAAATGATCCAAATCAATGAGAAAGTTAAATACCCTTTCCACACAGACAAAATGCTCCAATAGCAACATATTAAAAAAAAGTTGTAATAGAACCAGAATCCTGTCAGCCATATTCCATCTTTGAAAAGCTGCCATACAAATAAAGCTAACTCTGATTGTGCCTCCTGGTGGTTATCAATCACAGCCTTAATGCACTGACTATATGTTTGGCTTCTACTTGTGGTCAGTGAACAGAGTTGAGAATGGCAAACAGCAGCAAGTTCCAAACCTGGGTTATTAACATGATAATTCTTATATTAGAAAAGATTTTTTATCTCATAAAAACTTACTAAAATTGGCATAGGAGCATGTTTATCCAAGTACTGAAGTAATGACACAGATTTTAGTCAAATCTTACTCATACGAAGTGAAGCTTTTTTAAACAGGAACAATTTAGAAGGCTATGCATTTTGACGTACAGTATGTTGTCTGTATCACAAAATGTTTACTCGTTAAATTTGTACAAAGATCCTTTTTTTTATAAGAACAGTAAAATAGTTATTGACTTGCAAACATAGAAAGAAAGCAGATGACAAAATTAGTGAGTAAGCAAAAGGGAAGAGTAGCAAGGCAAGTAAAGGCTGTGAAATGCTGCAAAATTTTATACCGTTGGTTGTACTCACTTTTCCCTCATCTCTTGGGCTGTCGCTTAAATGTACAACTGGGCCAGGATGCGTCTTGGTGGATCTGCAAGTAAAAAAATCAATTAAAATCTGTGAATGTTTTTTGTTGTAAGAAGAGCTAGATACCTCCATTTCTAGGTGTGCTAACATGTACCTCCAATGGTTTAAAAATAATTCTAAAAAGCTTTAATAGGGTAAAGTTATAGGTACCTTTTAATGTTCTCCTCTATTTCCTTTCTGCCATTATAGGCAAAGATTCTCTTTTCTTAATGAATCCTTCCTTCATTTTTAAAAATCTCACTATTTTTCCTATTACAGTAATTTCCCCTTTCTCTCATTCTTACAGCTTTTTTGCCTTTTCTAGTCTCTCATCTCTTTGTGACCTTCCCTCCTTACTTGTTCTATTTGAAGGCTAATTTGCCAAGGATTTACAAAGTCTTCACTGGATTCATTTCAGATACTGATAGCATGACTCACCAAGTTCCAATGTCACTAAAGACATGGTTTCAGTAACCTCACCTACACTGCCCTGTCAGGAAGCATTTTAGCATTACTGCAGAGGGGTTTCAGAAATGCAACATCTTGCCTCTGATCTGTAAAGCTTATCTCATCTTCAAGCCAACACAGTTACACCCACAATGCATGTTCAGTGAGGGTCCTCAGCCACAGCACCTATCCTTTTGTAAGCCTATATAGAGATTAATTACAATTCATGACATCATCTCCCTTTCTGCAACATGTATCAACCGCATCTATGCAGCTTAGGACTGAAGTTATTAATGTCCAGCACCTGACAGCAAATGTAAATCATATGAAACTGATTGGATAGATGGAGACTTTTCATCCATCATCTTTTCTAGCCTGACCTTCAGGTCCTGGCAGTCATAGAGAGCAAGAAGACAAGCAACAGTCCACACTGAATGCCTGCACGGAGGAGTACTTTTCTCCCATCTAGGTTCTGGGGTCAGAGAACATGTCCCTTGGAGTACAGCTTAGGATCTGAACATGCATGACTGGTCTTGGTTTACTGAAGGTCATCAGGAAAAAAAAAATGGAAGAGGTTGGCAGAGCCCATAAAGTATAGAATTTATTTGGAAACCATACGTAAAATAACTTAGGATCCAAGGTTTAAAGCAATCTGCAAGAGAATTACAGAAACAAACTAAAACAGACTTCTCCTGCCAAACTACTCAAAGGATTTTCCTAAAACAATGGCCTCTTCCTTTGACTGCACTGTAGCAAAACTGGCCTCTGTAATACAGGTCAGACTACAAATCAAGAGTGGGAATGGTACACAAAAATTCTCAGACAACTCAAACATTAAAACACTGTGGACTCATCCATAGCTTCAGAGGCACGTCCTTCCCGGAACAGTATGCTCCAACTTTGTTAAAAGCGTGCACATTCTTCTCTGGCTTCTAGATGTTTCCCACATTATGTTTTAAATATTTAACTATTTCGTCATGCACCGAAACTGGATCAAAGCAGAGAGGCAAAGATCTAGTCTGATACTTATTTCTGAGCTGAGGACAATGAAAAATTACTCCAGACATCCTGAACATACAGCATGTTATTCTCCTACACGAGGTCCCCATGAGCAAGATTTTTACAGAGATGCAGATAGCAGGAGATCTGACTGTCATTCCTATCCAAGCCAACTTACCAGAGGGGACATCTCTGGCTGAGCTTCTGTTTCTGAATAACCTGTACTGAAATAAAAATTTCATTTGCACAACACCGGCCTTGGAGCAGGCAGGGTAGGTAGGCAGTACAAGGAACTGAGGGGTGAGATGAGATTATTTGCAAGCAGTGCTTAGACCTACACACGTCCTGTACATCTGTCCTGAGGGAGTGCATGTGACAGTTTGGGACATTCTAGGCTGTTTCAAATGTTATTTTTGACATAGATTCACCTGTCTGAACATGTTAGAGTATTTTGATGGAAAGAACTAGGTCTGTTTGGAATATACGCTGACTATGCAGTGTTGAGCAAAGAGGGAAGGGTGAGAACAAAAAGAAAAAATAAGACGAGAAGACACAGCATAAGAATTTTCACTTTTTAGCCAGATTACAACCATAGGCAGATGACATGAGAGAAAGCAGAGGCAAGAAAACATCAGATATGTTTTCCACTGGGGGTTGAGTGTTTTTCTATTACTGTGTCAATTTAAATACTTTTTCCCATTATCATGCCAATGGAGCTGGCCGGGTTACACCCAGGACCTTTGATGACTCTAGACAAAAGGGGTGGGTGGGAGCTGGGCCTCAGGAGGGGCTCTCGACCTTCAGGAGGGACTCGTGTTTTTGGGGAGCTCGGAGGAGGATTCCCTCCTGGAGCCACGAGGCCGAAGGCAGGAGAGCCAGACCCTCTGTGATCACCTGCCCTGCATCTGCCTCGTTCCAGCCTCCTGCCTCTGCGGACACAGCTGAGCACCAGAACCCAAACGGTGAGCGAGGAGCTGCCCGCTCCAGCCACTCCCACCCGAGACCGGCGTGGCCGCTGCCACCTCCTCCCGCCTCCGCTCCCGCTGAGAGAGAGTGTGCCCACAGCTAAAGAAAGGACTGGAACCGAGTTATCTGTTCTGTTTTGTTGGTAATTTTAACAACTGCTGTTGTTTCTGCTTGTACGGTTAGATACATTAATAAAAGAGCTGTTATTCCTACCCCCTTATCTCTGCCTCAGAGTCTTAATTCAATTATAATACTCGGGGGGAGTGGAATGAAAGTCTCTATTTCAAAGGAAAACTTCTGCCTTTATCGGCAAACACCTGTCCTTCAAACCAGGACAGATTTTGTCACCCAACGTGGGGCTCAAGGGCACTGAGTGGAGAGTTAAGACAGGAGTAACAGCTCTCTTAAGTGGCAACATGCTGTCCGGTTTCATCTGGTTTGGGCTCCATGTGGCCACAGATATCTCTCTCCCATTTGCAAGCCCTTATTTGAATATGGGCCCCCTCACCAAAGTTACTGTAGCTATTACCGATTCATTTGGTGGATTGATTATGTCAGGAATTCATGGTTTTTTAATTTTTTCTGGGAAGTGGCCACATGGATCCAGAGCTAACTGCATGGTTCTGGGGTTATTTCAATAATGGTACTTACTGTGAGGTAATGAATGCAAGGGAAATTTTCTCCTAACCCATCACCCAGTTATTTGAGGCTACCCCATCAGTTTTCAAGGATTTCAGATCTGCTTTAAAAGCTAATGATATCACAGAGTGACTGGTGTTGGTGATACGCCTGTTCTGTTTAGCATTCAGAGACAAGGGAATATTGGCTTGGATAACAGCCCTGACACCTACCCCAGGAAATAGAGGTGCTTCCCCAGAACCTGCCCCAGGGACCAGGGTGTTGCCCCAGAACAAGACCCTGCTCCAGGGGATAGGGATGCTGCCCCACAGCCCACCACAGAAATGAACCACCCAGAGTGGGTGGGGGCTATAGTGAAGGATATAGGCCAGATGTTGGAGGAGCAAAGCCAGATGTTGAAGGAGCACAGCCGGATGGTGAAGGAGCACTTTTCTCCAGCTGGTGAGAAACCCTCCCCCTGCCCTAAAGAGGGAGAGTCAGATGGTGCTGCAGTGGAACCCGTAGATGTTGTATCTGTCCAGGTTCCAGCTGAACCACAGGGGCAGCCACAGCCAGCAGCAGTTGCCTCTGTGGAAACTAGAAAATCTAAGATTAAAATGAAGCACCTAGATAATGGAGATCAGCCAGGAGGGTCCTCACAACCAGCAAGGGAGCCAGAGGTTGAGATTGTCACCTAGTCCCTCTCATATGACAGTCTCCGTAACCTGTGTAAAGACATTGCACGGCGAGGCCGTGAGCCTTTTACAACTTGGTTACTCCGGGTCTGGGACCTTACGGGAACAGGTGTGCAACTGGATGGAACTGAGGCCAGGAATTTGGGATCCTTGGCTCAGGGCTCAGGTGTGGACCAGATATTTGTAAGGGAGCAAGGCCTCCTTTCCCTCTGGGACCGGCTTTTAATGAATGTGAGAGAGAGGTATGTCCACAGAGAGAGAATGCAGGAGCACCACTGTAGAATGCGCTGGAAGACCCTTGAGGAAGGGATCCAGCAGCTGAGAGAAGTGGCAGTATTAGAGGTACTCTTTGGGAGGGATGGACAGCATGACAATGACCCTAACAAGGTCAGGTGCACAGGGCAGATGCTGTGGAATTTGGCAATCCTGGGGCCATCTCAATATACCACCTTCTTTGCAATGATCAGTGCTGATAACCACCAAGAGACAGTGGGTTCTGTTGCCAACAAACTCAGAAATTTTGAGAGTATGATGAATGGCCCAATGCAGGCCAATGTCTCTGCCGTGGCCAGGGACCTCCAAGAGGTCCAAGATAGGATGAGGAATATGAGGGAGGAGATGAGGGAGGAGATAAGGGAGGAGATAAGGAAGATCAGTGCAGCACCAGTGAGAGTCACAGGCCCCAAATCTAGAACCCAACACCCCCCAGCTAGGGAGAGAGGGTACACCCCATGAGCTGACCTGTGGTTCATCCTGCAAGACCATGGGGAAGACATGGGAAAATAGGACGGGAAACTCACTTCTGTCCTGGCAGCACGGGTGCGTCAGCTCAGGGAGGGAAATGCTAACCTAGAGAACGGTGCTAAAATGAAGGTAGCTTCAACCTCCCATGGTAAATGTGCAGGGTATTACAGAAGGGAGGATGATCTGTCAGATCCCCTGGAAGGAACCTCCACTATGTATGCCCAGGAAAGAAATAATAACCAGGGCTAGAGGGGCCCTGCCTCTAGCCAGGGAGAGGCATAGGATGACAGAGAGTATTGGATAGTGTGGGTGCGATGGCCTGGCACATCAAAGCCACAAAAACATAGAGTTTTAGTTGATGCCGGTTCACAATGCACTCTGATACCATCAGAACATGTGGGGAAGGTACCTGTTTCCATTGTTGGGGTGACAGGGGGATCACAGGAATACACTTTGCTGGAAGCTGAGATTAGCCTGACAGGGAAGGGGTGGCAGAAACATCCTATTGTAACTGGCCCAGGGGCACCGCACATTCTAGGCATAGACTTCCTCAGGAGAGGCTACTACTAAGACCCAAAGGGGTTCATGTGGGCTTTTGGAATAGCTGGTGTAGCAACAGAGAGCATTAAGCAGTTGAACACCTTGCCTGGACTATCAGAAAACCCATCTGCAGTGGGACTCCTGAAAGTGACAGAGCAACAGGTACCGATTGCCACCATGACAGTGCACCGCCGGCAGTACCGGATGAGATGCTGTGATCCCCATCCACAAGATGATCCATGAGCTGGAGAGCCAAGGGGTGGTCAGCAAAGCCCACTCACCCTTCAACAGCCCATCTGGCCTGTGCGCAAACCTGATGGAGAACGGAGATTGACTGTGGACTATCGTGCATTGAATGAAGTGACTCTACCTGCTGAGCGCTGCCGTGCCAGACATGCTGGAGCTGCAGTACGAGCTGGAGTCCAAGGCAGCAAGGCGGTATGCCACCATTGACATTGCCAATGTATTTTTCTCCATTCCTTTGGCAGCAGAGTGCAGGCCTCAGTTCGCTTTCAACTGGAGGGGCGTGCAGTTCACCTGGAACCGACTGCCCCAGGGGTGGAAACACAGCCCCACCATCTGCCATGGACTGACCCAAGCTGCACTGGAAAAGGGTGAGGCTCCAGAACATCTGCAGTACATTGATGACATCATTGTGTGGGGGAACACGGCAGTGGAGGTATTTGAGAAGGGAGAGAAGATCAGCCAGATTTTGCTGGGAGCTGGTTTCACCATTAAAAAGAGCAAAGTCAAAGGACCTGCCCGACAGATCCAGTTCCTGGGAGTGAAGTGGCAAGATGGATGGCACCAGGTCCCCACTGAGGTCATCAGTAAGTTAACTGTAATGTCTCCACCAACAAGCAAGAAGGAAACACAAGCTTTCCTAGGTGCCATAGGCTTTTGGAGAATGCACATCCCTGAGTACAGCCAGATTGTGAGCCCTCTCTACCTGGTCACCCGCAAGAAGAACAATTTCCACTGGGGCCCTGAGCAGCAGCAAGCCTTCGCCCAGATCAATCAGGAGATCGCTCATGCAGTGGCCCTTTGCCCAGTCAAGACGGGACCAGAGGTAAAGAATGTGCTCTACTCTGCAGCCGGGAACCATGGTCTGTCCTGGAGCCTTTGGCAGAAGGTGTCTGGTGAGACCCAAGGCCGACCCCTGGGATTCTGGAGCAGAAGTTACAAAGGGTCTGAAGCCAATTACACTCCCACAGAGAAGGAAATCCTGGCTGCCTATGAAGGAGTTCAAGCTGCCTCAGAGTGATTGGCACGGAAGCACAGATTCTCCTGGCACCCTGACTGCCAGTGTTGGGGTGGATGTTCAAAGGAAAGGTTCCCTCTACCCACCTTGCCACAGACGCCACATGGAGCAAGTGGATTGCCCTCATCACTCAGCGCGCCCGTATTGGCAACCTGAATCACCCTGGAATTTTGGAGATAATTACAAATTGGCCAGAAGGTGAAGATTTTGGTCTTGCTGATGAAGAGGAACAGAAGCAAGTGACCCGGGCTGAAGAAGCCCCATACAACCAACTGCCAGCAGATGAAAAATGCTACGCCCTTTTCACTGACAGTACCTGTCGCATTGTGGGAATGAACTGGAAGTGGAAAGCAGCCGTATGGAGCCCCACATGACAGGCTGTACAAGCTACTGAAGGAGAAGGTGGATCAAATCAACTTGCTGAGCTCAAAGCTGTTCAGCTGGCCTTGGACATTACTGAGAGAGAGAAATTGCCAAAGCTCTACCTTTACACTGATTCCTGGATGGTAGCCAATGCTCGGTAGGGGTGGCTGGAGAGGTGGAAAAAGGCTGATTGGCAACGTAGAGGAAAACAAATCTGGGCTGCGGATGAGTGGAAAGACATTGCCACTTGGGTAGAGAAGCTCCCCGTGAAAGTCCGTCATGTGGATCCTCATGTTCCCAAGAGTTGGGCTAATGAAGAACACCGGCATAACGAGCAGGTAGATCAGGCTGCACCGATAGAGGTCTCAAAGATAGATTTAAATTTGGAACACAAGGGAGAGTTGTTCCTAGCTCGATGGGCCCACGATTCCTCAGGTCATCAGGGCAAGATGCCACCTATAAGTGGGCAGAAGACCAAGGGGTGGATCTAACAATGGACAGCATCTCTCAGGTTATCCATGACTGTGACACGTGCGCTGCCATCAAGCAGGCCAAGCGGGTGAAGCCCCTCTGGTATGGGGGGCAATGGTCCAAGTAAAAGTACAGAAAGGCCTGGCAGATTGACTACATCACACCGCCTCAGACCCGCCAAGGCAAGCGCTACGTGCTGACCATGGTGGAAGCCACCACCGGGTGGTTGGAGACCTACCCTGTGCCCCACGCCACTGCTCGGAACACCATCCTGGGCCTGGAAAAGCAAGTCCTCTGGAGGCATGAGAGAATTGAGTCAGACAACGGGACTCATTTCAAAAATAGCCTTATAAGCACCTGGGCTAGAAAACATGGCATTGAGTGGGTGTACCGTATTCCCTACCATGCACCAGCAGCTGGGAAAGTCAAACGGTGCAATGGTCTGCTTAAAACCACCTTAAAGGCACTTGGTGGGGGGACTTTCAAGACCTGGGAGATCAATCTACCAAAGGCCACATGGTTACTGAACATCCGAGGTTCCACTAACCGAGTAGGCTTTGCCCAGTCTGAGCCCTTGGGAACACCAGATGGAGATAAGGTCCCAGCGGCACACCTGAGAGGCATGTTAGGAAAAACTGTTTGGGTGAACTCTCCCTCCAGAAAAGACAATCCTGTTCGTGGGGTGGTTTTCGCTCAAGGACCAGGTTGCACTTGGTGGGTGATGCAAAAGGATGGAGAGACCTGATGCATACCCCAAGGAGACCTTGTTCTAGGATGAACTATCTATGATACTGTTCCTGTAACTGTATGTATGTACATGATTTAAAAGTTTTAATTTGCTGTAGCATGTTGGCATGGGAAAAATTCGGTGTGGATAATGTTGGGGGTTGGGTGTTATTCTATTACTGTGTCAATTTAAAGAATTTTTCCCATTATCATGCCAATGGAGCTGGCTGGGTTACACCCAGGACCTTTGCCAACTCTAGACAAAAGGGGTGGGTTGGGGCTGGGCTTCAAGGGGGACTCTCATGCTTCAGGAGGGACTGGTGCTTCTGGAGGGACTTGTGTTTTTGGGGAAGACCCCCCGTCTGGAGCCACGAGGCCGAAGGCAGGAGAGCCAGACCCTCTGCAATCACCTGCCCTGCATCTGCCCCGCTCCAGCCTCCTGCCTCTGCGGACACAGCTGAGCACCAGAACCCAAACGGTGAGCGAGGAGCTGCCCGCTCCAGCCGCTCCCACCCGAGACCGGCGTGGCCGCTGCCTCCCCTTCCCGCCTCCATCTCCGCTGAGAGAGAGTGTGCCCACAGCTAAAGAAACGACTGGAACCGAGTTATCTGTTCTGTTTTGTTGGTAATTTTAACAACTGCTGTTGTTTCTGCTTGTACGGTTAGACATATTAGTAAAAGAGCTGTTATTCCTACCCCCTTTTCTCTGCCGCAGAGTCCTTGATTCAAACAGTTATAATATTTGGGGGGAGTGGAATGAAAGTCTCTATTTCAAAGGAAAACTTCTGCCTTTATTGGCAGTCACCTGTCCTTCAAACCAGGACATTTTCCCAGAAAGCTGAGGACAAACAAGAAGGGAGCAGAAGCACAGTGAGGCTGACAAAGAGCAGTGGCTTGGGCAGCTATCTCAAATCATTGAACCAACCAGGATGCACAGTGCTTTGCTAGGCGATTCCAGTCTTGGTACATGACCAGGAATATTGGTAAAATCTCAACAAATGGAGGGAGAAATGAAAAGTGCATACTATCTTTCTAAGGTAAAGATTGATTCAATTTAGTCCGCTTTTTGTACCTATTAATTTTAAAAGTCAGGAACAGTTTAGATAAATCTGTGCAACCAGTTTCCTTGAAGGATACATATGACATTGCTTACCAAAGAATGTATGAATTTCTCTTTGAATAGAAGTAAACCCTTACATGAGTTGTTCTCTACTCTTTAGGCTAAGTATACTTTTATAGTCAATCGTTGTTCATCTGTAAATGGTATAAAAACCCCTGTCTTTTACTACCCATCTTATTTTTATCATATATTCCTGCAGGGTGTAGACTCAAATTTCTGTGCTAAAACCTCAGCTGAAAGGGGAAACCTTCACTAATACAATACAGTTTCCAACCTCCTCCATCTCTCTTTTGAATTCATTTTAGATGGAGGAACTGTAATACTGAACTGTATTAATGTTAAAATTAAATTTGAAGCTATTATGAATAAAGCACTCTAATGTTGATGACAGATGCTTTTGTATAGGCATTCCTTCAAGCTGGCCTTGGGGAACTGCATAAAAACTAATTAGATCCTATTCCTTGAGAAAGGGAAAACTAAGGAAGAAACAGTAGGTGAAAATTAGGGGTAAGTGAAATAGTTAAGCAGAACTTTTTGTTCCCAAATAGCAGCCAGGTACAGCTGAGAATGACTGAGAAAATAAAAGCTCTGAAAAGGCATAAAAAAGATAAAATACAAATCCAAGTCAATACGCAGCAGAAAGAAAAGAAAAAAAGAAGGTCAAGTCCAAAAACTATCAGTCATGATTTTCAGTTAAAAATTTCTGAAATGAATGCAAGAAACAGAGCAAGAAAAAAATATGAGCTAATGATACAAAACTTGTCAACATTTCATAGTCTTTGTTGACCATTAAGCCCAAAAAAACAGAGTGCAGAATTGAAAAATAGAAGCAAAGATTTCCATGAGTGCAGAATTAAAAAATAGAAGCAAAGATTTAAATGACAGCTGTACAGAACTAAAACCAGGCATTTGCTAAGAAGATACCGATACTTTGACTTGTTTTGCACTTCATCAGAAGTTGTTCCTGACAGAAGCAGGTATTAATTTACTTGGTGTATATTCATTTGGGGAAATGAGAGGGTGGTTATGCTGTAAGCTGTGACTCTTTCTCAGAAGAACGGGACTGAAATTAGGACATCAGTCACTGTAAAAAAAGTCTTCAAAAGATTTGTAAGGATGGAAGCCTCTATTTGATTATTTTATCCTAAAATTAGAAAGCTCAAAAAAGAAGTCTTCAGTGATGTTACAATCTGGACCCAGCAAAATCCATAGATCCATAGATGATGTATTCCTTAATCATCCTGGAATGTTTTACACACTCTAAGTCATCAAGTGACTTAACTACTGTCATAAGAACTTAAAATACCAAGACAAGCTTTAAGGCAGGTAAAAGTACACTATGATAAAATAGAATCAAACCAAAACTATTTTCCTCTTGAAAGAAAAAATAGCCTGCACAACTGGAGAAGTACTGTAATATTTTCTGAGAAGAATAAAAATCTGGTGTTACAAAGGGATAGAAGGAATTAGGAGAGGGGAAAAAGAAAGATAGCATCCATATTAGTCATTGTTATGAAGCAGAAGTTGACTGAATGCAGCAGTGCTGAAAAAAACTGTGCATAGACAAATACATCTTTAGTGTCAGTAGTCAGACATCTTCCACAGTTCTGCCTTCCATAAAGGTGCAATGCTCCAGGGAATTTAAAACCTTCTTTTCATCGGTAGAGCCATAGAGAAATGAATAAGTTAGATACATCATCCATATGCTGTGGATCAAAGCTGGGATTTGGAGTAAGCAGAATCAGTTCAACCTCAAGATGCAACTCTGAGTCTTAGACACATTTCCTGAAATATCCAGAAGAAGGAAGTCTTGAAAATTGTGCTTTCTTTATATCAATAACTATCTCCATTTGGGTTTGCATACAGAGGGGGTAGCAGATTCTTCTAGACCAATACTTCTTCTTTGTACTGCTTTCCTTCACTGCTGTGGACCTACTGACTCAGTCCTCATTTCAGGAAAAGGGGATGGGCAAACAAAGGACTAAGAAAGGAGATATCATGTTATGGCTCTGTCATAACTGAGTTCCAGTTTGCTCAATTGTTTGATCCCCCAAATCCCATAAATTTTGACAAGTTTCAGTTACTAATTCATTAAATAGTGAGGTGTTTAAACACTGGAATCCTACTGGGGACTTATAATGCAGATTTTTCATTTTTGGAATTCAGAGGACACATATAAAGATTTTCTTTTCCTTTCCAATGCCAGATGACCTTCCCAAATGATCATGCTGTGAAAACTGGTCTCATTGTAGTTGGATTAAATGGAGACATGCTGGGTTCATTGACTGTTTTTCTCTTCCAAAGCTGTTTCCAAAAATTTGGAAGAAAAAGAGAAAAATGGTTTGCTTATTAGAGTGTAGAAAACCTAACAGTATAATGAGCCTCAAAGCCCTGTGGCAAAGGACTAGCTTTGTTACATGACAGAGAAATGACAAGTGAAAAAGTTTTGATTTATTCATTCTTAGCTGAGAAAATTGTTTCAGTGTAGCCTGTAGTAAGTGATAATGCATGAGATGATAGAAATTGCCGAGACAAGAATTGGTACCCATATGCTTGTTGTTTTTTTCAGCTCTATTCAAGGACAGGTCCACTGAGCCACAGATAGCGCACATGATTTAAGAAGGAAATTTTTCCTGTAACTTCCAGGCTTAGTTCTGAAAATAATTTAAAAAACAATTTAAAAATCTGTTTCCTTTGCATTATTAGCTGTTCGGGCCTTAATTTCTAACTAACATTAGATACTGTTTAAGCTCAATGAATGATATCTCCTGCAAGAGAAGATGATAGTCCCTTAGGATAAAATATGTATTGCAATTATCTTCTTGACATGTATCTCCACTAGATGCTTCTGAACAGCGCATAAAATCACTATCACTCAAAAAAATAGCGTTCTACAGATCTTTCAGATACAAAAGTAGACAAGAAAATCACAAAAAATCCACTCTGCAGCAAATGCCATGTTTGTAAGTAAAACTAGTCGTGCTGGACACGGTCATCAGATTTCTTACATCATAAAAATGCTGCATCTAAACCTGTTTCTCCTTCAAGTCTTCAAACTACCAAGCTTTTTCACCTCAGTCTTTCACTGCAACAGAATCACTTGTGCAAAAAAATTCTTGCAGTCATTTGATAGGCCTCACTGACTCAAAATATTTGGTTGTTTCTGAGGATGAGGGTTACGTGTAGATTTTATTAGTAGATTCAAATCAGTGAAAAGTAAGAGGGGACCAATTAAAAGAAAGAGAAGTTATGTTGGTAGACTTATAGTTTTAGAAACTGAATGAGAATTGCATGAAGAAAGATGAACTCCTTCAGACTTGTTAGAACAGGTGATACACAAACTTGAAACACTTAAAATTTATTTTATAAACCCTCTGTCTAAGCTGAGGACTTTAATATAGCAGCAGAGCAATGGTTTTAACTGGTCTTTTCTTGCCAATAAGTTTGAAAGATATATGATTGCACAAAAAGTAATCCCTTTCCTTCCAAGCTTTATAGAGAAGATTAACATTTTCAAGCTAACCTGACACTCTGAAATGTTGCCATTAACTCAGAATTTAACATGATGCTCTGAGCACCACTGCCCCTTATATTATTCATAGCAAGGTTGAAGATTTTCCTGAATTTTACCTATATATTTTTTCCTATCTTCTTTCATCTTTTAAAGCACCTAACATAACAGACCCTTTGAACTTATACACCTCAGAACAACCTGATTTTACTGTAACTAGGAAGTTGGTCTTGAAAATTCTAGAGATGCCTTACAACATGAATTATTCTATGATTCTGTAATACCTAAATGTGAAAAATATGCAAAAACTATGTGAAAATAATCTGGAGATTAAAAAATATAATCAGATCAGAACATATCCACGGCCCAAAATAAAACTGCTCTCTCAAACATTTTTCTCAGTACTATTCTAAAGGAAAGTCTACAATCATGAGCTCAACCTCATGATGTACATTTAAAGTTAATAACATTTCCTTTAAAAGCTAATCTACATTCCATTTTACGTGCAGGAAAGTAACAGTAGTGGAAGAGACATCATAGTTTATTACCAGAGAGAGTTCAAATTACTTTAATGAGTCACCCAGGTTCAACTTCAGAGGGACTATAGCATCTATAAAAGCGGCAGCTATGACAAACATCACCATTATTCCCATCAGCCTCTTCCTCTAACACAGAAAAACTAAATCTGGTGACACATAGGAACCCCTGTCCACCTGCAAAATATTTACAAGGACAAATTTCATCCACTCCGTATCAAGGAGTACATGGTAAGATTGGATGGAGAGGGTCTTTAGAGAAGCACACTGCTTACCTGATCAATTTATCCTTGTAAGACGGTAGACCTAGAAGTAATAATGAATGAATACCTGTGCTCATCTGTCAGCAAAACATGGAAAACTTGCTTTTTAGAAGAAAAACCTATTTTGGTAACCATGAAGCACCTCCAAGTACTTCGGGTGACATGGTCTATCTTTATTATGCTGTCATTACCTTTTAGAACTTATGGAAAATCTAGGTATTTTCCTGCATAGAAAACACAAACAAGGTAGGAGGGGCAGCTCGCTTCCTTGAAGGTTCTAGAGAGGAAGCATATTGCACAGCATCTAGCCTATGTCAACAAATGTAGTGGAGCTTGTTAGAAAGCAGCCCGTATTTCCCACATAGAAAGAGAGGCTTCATTCTATTCTACTCTCATGAAAAATGTTTGTTGTGGCCACTAAAATAATTTAAAAAGAGTTATCCAGAAGAATTTTGAAATAACTAGAAAGTGAAACTTGGTGGAAGGCTTCCAGTCCATAGAAAAACTTTTGGATCTATTTCCGTACATAATAGAAACATCCTAATTTCTGGAGGAAGGAAAATTACAAGTGCACACAAAATGAAAACATATTGTTCCCAAAAACTTAAAGACATTATCTACTCAATTTAGTAAACACAGACATTGTAAAACACAGGATTCAAAAAGCCCTCCAATATGTCAATGTCAACAAAACAGAGTGAGAAACAGAAAACTATTAGGACACTTTCTACCTGAATAGCTCATCAAATTGATCATACTCTAGTGTAAACCATGTTTTCCAGCAGTACTTTTCTGCAGCCAAAACTACTAAACAGAACCAAGCAGTCTCGCAGAGGCAGAACAACCAAGCATTCCAAAACTGAGAACTGGATGAAAGATTTACCAACAGACTGGATCCTGATTACTATTTGAATACCTGGTTTTATGTCCTTTGAAGGTAAACCTATATTTTTTATAACTGTGCCTATGAAGTTTGGGGAGGGCAGAGAGGGAGAAAGAAAACAAGGCATCAGTTCAACCTGAGGGAGAGAGTGATTAGAATAATAATAATAGACGGAAAAGAAAGGAAGGAATTTTTGAGAACTGGGGTTACACTTCAAGCCTGTAACCCTGTTCTTAGCTGCTGTTCTCTTGGTTCACTGAGATTGGTGTATTTCAGTTCACTACCAGAGGTTACAGGTCCCTCAAAACATGAAGCAAATGTCTCAGAAACTCTAAGAAGTACTTTGAGCTTTCCCACAGAAGTTCTTCTTGCTGAAACTTCACAAAGGAAACAGCAGAGAAATAATTTCTGTTGAGGCTTTTACTTCCAGGAAACTTAGATGTATTCCAGCCAGATTTTTATATGTTTTTTTCCATTTCATATCCACAACACAGGCAGCTGGCTTAACCTGTTAGAGAACTATAATTTAATAGGCACTCATTATCTTTCCTATCACTTCATCAGGTTTGGATGTGTTCAAATTAACTTTGAAATTCTCGTTTCATATGCCGAGCAGGAGGTTTGGTCTAGAGACTGCCTCCTGTCCCCTCTCATCTAAATGATTCCACAGTTCAATGAAGAAAAATTCTCTGCAGAGTCTTAGGGCAAATATCCCGCATTATTTGATGGAGAATATGGTGATCAAGCTTTCCTCATAAAAATAGCAATATCAGAATTTTAGTGATTAAAGATTTTCTGTATTTCATGGAGCTTCATATTTAAACAGTACACCAAAATTTTTTTCTTTTATATGAAATATAATTGCATGGTTTCTAACAAATCTAATTCCTAATGTCCTGTAAAAAAAAATCAGTTAATGCTGCAAATGCATTCTCTGAAATTAAAGGCTTCAAAAGATCTGGTAATATTTGCAAAACCAAGTAATTCTTAAAAATTAAACTTAAGACAGCTATGAAAATGACCACACATACAAATGAAAAAAATCTGCACTTACAGTTCTATTGCCTTGTTCCACATGATAACATATCCAGAAAGAATGAAGGACTCAATATTTACAATGTGTGTATTTCCTCTCTCTGTTCCAACATAAAGCCATTTACTCTGGAAAGGTAGATGGCAGTAAGTAATCCTGGAAAAGGAAAAAAAAAAACACAAACCAAAAAAATATAAGTGACTGAATATTATATTAGCAATATTTTTAACACTTTTGCAGTTGAAAGAATTAATCTGTCAATTTTATAACTTCACAAAAGCATTCTGAAAAATGTGCAGGTTCTGGGGGTCGTCTCCAGGAAAATCATAAAAGAGAACATGAAACAAAACAGGGTCATCCTGCCTGCCAATATTAAGGGCAGAAAAAAAGAGAAGCATCACTTGAGCACTTAACTAAGTTTATCTATTTCCAAGAGTACATAAACTGCACTTTGATAGTATTCAAGACTCTCAAGGAAGGCTTTCTTTTATCCTTTCTCAGAACAAGCAGATTATCCAGTCAAACAAACAGAATTTTGTAGACATCAGTGGGATTCTTATTTTTCACAACAGAAGCATAACACCATAATTCACAGAAGAAAACATTCATTTATTTGCCATCTGGAAAAGAAGGGCCTTAGCTAAGAGGATTTATCAAAACTGAACTACCACAGTCATGCTGAATCCCATACTCATTACAAGGTGACGAAAAAGTGCTACATTAGCTTGGAAAGATGTCATGACAATTTCTCATGATAACACATAAAAGTTTTCACAAATGACAAATGAGTAGATTCAGGTTACTTTCATATTATGGTTCTTATCAGATATTACATACACTAAACCAAAACTCAAAATCTATTTGAGATGAGAAAACATTTGCTACTAAAACATAAGTGAATACATGCTACCTACAGAGAGTGAAACTTAATCCAACTTTATGGCACAGACTAGTAAATTTTGACAGAAAAACATGTATTTTGCTTGGTGTGTCATATGTTATTATATTTATCACTCAGTTCATAAACAGGCTATTTCTGGCTTTTATATACAAACTTGATTTTTTTTTTCCTTAGCATCTTCATCCACCACAAAAGTACATACAGTATTTAAAACCATGCATACTTAAAGTTTTCTTATGTTACAGCAATTTTTCTAAATTTATTATAAAGGAGTGAGAGAGGCATTGGCAATCTTTCAGTAATTTTGGCTCTCTCAGTCAAGACCTCTAAATAGAGCATTTGCCACTCTTTAAGGGATTGTTCAATAATTATACAATTAAATATACTTTACATAATTGTTCCCTGCAAAGTACTCTCAACAAACAAAAAGGCTCCAAACAGATTATACACAGTATTTGCATAGTTCTGTAGTTTTCCAAGTGTTTAATAAACTGTCAGTACTTTTAATGCTAAATTCACTCAAGCGAGGAAAATGACTTTTATTTTGTACTTATGCATCACACTGGATTCAATACAGTTGAAATATGGAGTCTTCAGACTGTAATTTATGGAGAAAAGTGATTGTGGAATCATGGAACCTGGAATAAGGCTAGCCCTTCACAGAAGCCTTGTTTTGTTGATTAAAGTGAGACCTAAATATGAGATAGCCTTTGTTCTGTCCAGTGGCACAGGGCTAAATCTTACCATCAATTGTCTAATTTTGGCAATAATTCCAGAGCCTTTAGTGGAAAGAGCACCAGGTTTTTCAAGAGAATTGCTTTGAGAATGGGAGCTATATTTCAGTATGCATAACTGAAAATGCCTTCAAAGCAGCAACATAGTACTAATATTGTGGGTGCAGTCATACAAACAAAGATCCAACAGAAAAAATTGCAGAAGGTATATGCCACCTACATAATCCTCAACGGAATTCAAGCTATTCTTCTACTTTATTCTTCTACTCGTAACAGGTGTGAGGAACCATTTACCCTTTTGGCTTCATAGTTTCAAATGGGAAGTTTTCTCTCACATCTTTACCAATCCTCTTACTTCAAACTAAACAACTCTATTTCTTTTGCTTTCTCTTTAGGTGCACCATTTCCTTCACTTCTTAAATTCATATTTAGTCCATTTTGTTGCTGTTGTTTTTTCATTTCTTGCATTTCTGTAATACCTCTACTCTTCTTTCTTGCACTGCAAAGACCATGGGTGCTTTGTTAGTTCCCAACCCATAAAAAACTTCTCTAGCTAATAAACCCTCTTAATCACTTCATGTTGAAGCTCACCCATCACTTGTTTGTAGTAAACTGTTAAGTTACAGGAAGAGGAGATAATTTTGACTTGAAAATGTTGAAAACATAAATGTCTAATGACTCCCAAAAAATTGTAAATTCCAAAGTGAGCCCTACTTGACTTGAATGCTGCTACTCCAAATTCATGCAGTAGACTAAGCAGGTTCAAGTCCACCTAGGACAACACTATTTTCAGTCCTCTGCTAAATCCAATCACAAGCCACTATAGGGTACTGCAGAAAACTTGAACTCTCATGTACAAGAATTAATCCAATGTCTTCATTATGACTAAAGTTTCAACATCACCTCACACACTGTTTGAGACTGCTTTTTGTCTTTTTTGAGATTTGCTTCCACATCATAATCTCTAGGACGCACTGCCACAAAGCCAACAAAGTAGGTGTCTGCATTCCCAGATATTGCATGGTCTCCATTTGCCTGTCTTAAGTTTAAAATTTCAAGACCATAATGCTATAAGAACAAGGTCCTACAGCAAGGGAAAAATCAGACCAATGTACTAACTACTAATAAGTAGCTAGGCCATAAGTTACTAGACTTAATATCATTCTGGCCTATCTGAAATCCCAGACACCAGTCACTACTAAATCTGGATGCACAGTATGAAGCACCCAAAAAGAATTAAGTATTGCTAAAGAATGAAAAAAAGTACCACAGCCATGCCTGTTTTCTTAAGCCCAGCTACTTCCTCTTAAATAATTTAGTTTTGTTCTGCCAAATTTATAGGTATAAAAGTATTCTGCATGTTCCTTCTTCCACAAAAAAGCTACCCTATGAGTCTTTACTGTTTATCCAAACTGTTATTAAACATCATGAAATGTCTGATTATGAAATGCATAAATGTTATTATAAAACCTTTTACAGCATGTGAGCTTATAAGAAAATTTCATTCACTTAAAGACAATCCAGGTATATAACAAACCTAATAGAGCATGGGGATTTTAATATAATATATTGCTAGTCTTCACCAAACAAAGCCATATGATTTTCATATTTTCCTAAAACTCTGCACTTCTCTGAAGCAGTTTTATTTTTACATTATGTAAATTAAATTCAAACTTCTTTATATATTATTATTGACTTTTCATGTTTACAGAAAATATTGACTTTGAGAACTGGAAGCTTTGAAGCAAGACTCAGATTTTTAATAAATGTCTTTCATCTCAGTAAGTACTGAAATTGCATAACAATTTCTTCAAGAGAAAAAAATGAAGTCTCATACTGTAGTTTTCATTGTGGATGAAAGGCATTTTATTATATGACTCTATTAGTCATATATCCCACAAGCAAATTAAGATGTCTTTCACTGCCATTACAAAAACAAGCCAATAAGCCAGAAAGAAAGGCTATTTTTCTTCGTAAGAAGTTAGGGGTTCTACTGAATTATGTCAGCATGAAGTGCTTCTGATAAATTTTAAGCAGATTGTCATCTGATTGAGATAACATGCAACTTGGTGATTTTCTTGATGTTGATCAATTAACAGAAATTCAGACAGAAATGTGGATACTATACATTCCTAGAAGCAAACCAAAATAATGAATCTTATTGATCATTATAATAGCAAAAAATTGAGGAATTGATACCAAAAAGGTGTTTCTATTCCGCCAGAACAGTCTGAAACGTATAATTTTTCTCCCAAGTGATGAAACAGGATATAGAATATCCTGTAGGTTATAGTAATTTTTTAAAAATCAAGAGGTACTAACTAAAACACTTAAATCAGAATTTAGCAAGGAAAACTATTTTTCTAAGGTCCTAAACACATACCATATTTAAGTAATTAAACATATTATTTACATAAATGTTGCAAATAATATGAGAGATATAATGGAATAAATGAAAGAGGCATTGTCAAAACATTGAACATTATTTTAGAAAGGAATATATTCTGACAAACAAATCTTGAAAAGTTATATTTTTCAGAAAATCACAGCACTCTACAGTCTAACAACTACGGTCAAAAACTCACTGCATATTAGTAGAATACTACAATGTTAAAATAATTTAGGATGCTATAACCTCTAAAATACTAGTAAAAACCCTCAGATTACTTAAAATCATCTTTATTATGTTAATTGTATTTCTCTAAGAAAAACAAAAGATAATTTTAAGAATGTTTCTTTCTGCCTCTGCTTTGTTATTTTTGTTTTTCTATTTTTAGCATGAAAAATTTTCTTGGAACAGTATTGCTGGTGGTGAGTGAGGAGACATGCTGATGGGTTGAGAGTAAATTGCATTTTTGTCAAAATGAGAAACAGCTATTCCAACTTAATTATTTAATTGCTCATTCATACACATCAAAACTGCAATTAAATTTATACTATGACTTTTCCCTTTATAATCTTAAATATGAACAAGCATAGAAACTGTGTATTCCTTATGCCAGCACTGTCAGAGTTCAGTTTCTACAAGTTCCTACAGAAAACACACATTAGCTTGAACTCCCTTTCAGAATCCTACCAAAATAAACTACAGTGTCCAGGTTCTCAGGAAATACGGAAAACTCACAAATTTACAGTTAAAGAGGGAGATAAAACATGAAGGAGCATTAACTTGGGAACATGTGTAACTGACAGGAAGCAAGCGCAGTAGCTTGCAAGTCATGCCAGTCATGATCCTGGCCCACTTCTGCTCTCAGTGACTCCTAGAGGACTGCCACTGCCTAACACCCAATTTACAGTGCATTGCCCCAGCATGGATGAATTCAGCTGCTGAGAAAGTTGATCATCTTCTCAAGATAATTATGGCTATCAGAAGTCTACCTTTTCATTGCAGTGATTATGGCTTTTTCTTGACTCCAGGAATTTTCTCCAGCATCCTCTGGTACTTTCACTGCTTTCCACTAATTTATGCTATTTGTTTCTTCAGCTGATCATCCCCAAGAGCTATTCTCTTGGCACTGCCACCTGATAGACTGGGCATGATTCCTGGTACTTGCCAATGACGGGCTGATGTTATGTCAGGTCCTCTTTCAAAGCAGCTCTTTGAAAGAATTACTCTAGAGAGGAATCTGTGGCCTGTGTAGCCTTCAATGAATATTCACAAACCACTGCATAAGCCCTTCCCTTCCTTCTCAACTTCTGCAGGATTTCTTCATTCCAACAAAAAAACTACAGCTGCTAAGGGGGCTTCATGATTTTGTATCAGCCCTCTTCTCCCTCAATCATCAAGCACAAATTATTTCCACACAATTTATTTTCTTCCCTCATACTCCTTTAATCTTTTGGTAATTTTGATACAAACTAAAGCACACCAGACTCATCTAGTGCCTTCTCCTTCTGGTAGCTTCTGGCTATCCAGTATTTCAGAAAGTGTAAGGTTACTTTTCTGTCAGTCTAGTAGAAGATATTCAAGCTGAGATTACTGCTTTAAGTCACAAAATGGACACAGAAAGATTTGGACAGATATTCAGCCAACGTAATTTGTAGCTGACCTGAAGTGCCTAAACAAGCACAGATTAAAGCTACTGACAATGAAAGAAAGTAGTTGTTTCCAGCAGATCTAGTAAAGGATGTAAATTATGAGCTATTTGGCCTCTGGAGGTATTTGATCTTCTTCCTGGTCTATGTATAAATTTAGAGCTCACAAGCACTATAAGACATGTAAAAAACATGTACAATAACAGTAATTCATGCAGTCTGCCATCCACATGATGTGATATGTTTTCAGCAGATGGTTGTGCAGTTCCCGAGATAGATGTGAACTTGGTCTGTGCATAGTTAATAACATTTCCTCTGCTACAGGGAGTGTCCAGGAAGCCCTAGGAAGGCAGAAACCCAAGATGAACTCCATTATTTTGAGTTCCAATGTTTAACTTCAACTCTCATTTTGACTTACTTGCAGAGTATGCCAAGTCTCTAAGGCTGATATAAGAGCACAGAAAATACCTTAAATTACTAACTGGCTGACTAAGAGTCAAATGAAATATAGAGCAGTTCAATACATCTGAAGAGTTCCTTCCACACAGGGTCTTAGTGATACTAATCACAATATGAGTATTTCTCCTATTCACAATAAATTCTCCAAATACCACATAAGATAATTTCAAAAATTTCTAGCAGCCCTGCACACGCAGGTGCTAGCAGAAAGTAAATGAACCAAACATGCCTTTGAGATTGATACTTGTAGTCAACTTGTTTTTTAAAAATGTGGTTTAGTTCTAATTTAAAATTGAAAAAATCTTCCCTTTCACATATATTTTCTTCTAGCAACAGTCAAACTTCATTTTGAATTACAATCAGTTGATCTGTCTTAGTTTATGTTTTAGTTACTAACATAGAAGAAAACAAAATAGCACTAAAAACACATTGAATGCAAATTGCACTACATCGTGGTGACAGCATAACATGGGATAAACGCCATTGTTATTTAGGAATATCTGGACACAAGAGGAACATTAAGGTAAATTATATTCTCAAAATACTGCATGAACAGTTCTGTCTGGATTTTTTTTCCAGAGTGTCATACAGACTGCTCAAATATTTATTGTTTTAAGACTATAGTGCACCCACTGCAAATAAAGGTGATGACAGGACTGGGTGAATGAAGAGTATCTATCTAATGAGAAATGTAAAAACTAGAACTTAATTGTATTTTTCCACCAACTTCAGAGCTGAATGTGACTACTCTGTTTATAACTACTTAGTGAATAATCTCTACCAATAAATTCTAAGTTAATAATGAAACTCACAAACTATTTAAATGAAAAACTGTGAAACAAGTCATCATTTAGCTCACATACCACTGTGCCTATTTTCTGACCGAACAACTGTTGGGGGTTGGTTTTTCCTTTCCTCTCTGCCTGTAGAATTTTTTCCCACTGACATGCTAAGGAGCACTGATGGCAAGGTCCTAGATACCTTGAGATGGGGGAGGGACAGCCTCCCTGGTTTTTGGGAGCTTCTTTCAGAGGATGAGGGGCAGGGGGGAAGGGGAGAAATACCACAAGACTGGAAGCAGGTAAAGGAGGGTGGGAGGCAGTTGCTGTCTCGCTCACTTTTGGCTCTTGGAGAAGGAGGGCTGCTGGAAAACCTCGCCCCGCTATCCCAACACCAGGAGCTGCCTCTTCTGGTGTTGGACCCTGCACCCCTGCTAGGATGCTCTTCTGCTTCAGTTTGCTATCTCCAAGCATACTGTTGAAGCACCGGGACCTACACTCCAAGGATTCATGAGCAGAGCCTCTCCTCCACCCTTCCAATCGGGAACACAGCCACCATCACCCCCAGCCCTCCTGCAGCTGCTCGGGATCGCCGCATCTGCCCCTGTCCACCGGGAGCCAGCCGGTGCAACTGTGACAGTAACTGCACCACAGGGGAAAAGTGCCTACAACCAAAAGAACTGTTACTGGGTTCCTGTACTGTTTGTTGTTAAATTAATAGTTGTTGTTGCTGTGTTTTTCCTTGTGATAAATATTAGTAAAGAACTGTTATTCACATCCCCATATATTTGTCTGAGTGCCCCTTAATTTCAAAATTATACTAAGTCAGAGGGAGGGATTTACTTTCTCCATTTCAAGGGAAAGCCTCTACTTTCCCTAGCACACCTGTCTTCTCAAACCAGGACAACAACCAACACCTGCAGACAGTAGCATCATTTGAAGACATTACTTGAGCTTACACCTTGTATCTGTAGAGATCAATGTTTTAAAGAAAGACAGTGAAATTAGTTACTTTACATGACGTAATTTAATACATGTTCATTACAGAGAAACATGAATGAAAAACGGAGTCAAGGCAGTGGTAACATTTACTTCCTAGACACACTTCTACTTCCCAATATTCCTTTCAAGTTTGGTATCTCAGACTATACATTTTACCCAATCAGTCCACAGAGCAGTTTTACTTGACTTTGTTTTAAACTGGTTTTGATACACGTATTCATCACAGTCACTGCTGCTTGTACAACAGCAAAAATTTGTCTATTGAAATGTAAGAAATGAACCTTTGAGGTTCCTCTTTTCAGTTTAATACTGATTTAATCTGATTTCTTCAAATTTCTTCAATTTCTTCTAAACTTGCTCTAGAACAAATTACTATAAGATACCTCTTGATTTAAAGAATTTCAGTGATGCAAGATTCTCTACAAATGCTGAGGTACAACAAATCAGAATTCCCCTTTAAACTACAATTTCAATAGAAATTATTAAGCAAAGTATACTTCAAGCTATTTGTGAAGATCCTAAACACACAATTAAGACATCCTCCTCCCCTCTGTTGGGGATTGGGGATTTTTCCCTTTTTTCTCTCTGTGGAATTTTCCCTATTGTGGTGCTAAGAAAACTTGTCGGCTACACCCTAGCTCACGGATGGCTATTGACAAAGGGGAAGGGAGGGAAAACACCGTGAGACCTAGGGGGTGGGGGCGTGGGAAAGAGGTGGAGGACGGGGGTATCTGCTGCTACCTTCCACCATCCCAACGCCGGGAGCCATGTTCTCTGCTGTCAGACACTGCACTACTGCCTTCCCCGCTCCAGGCTGCTACCTCCAAGCACTCAGCCAAGTGCCACAGCCCACATGGTGAGTGGGGAGTCCTTCCTCCATCCTCTCCCACCTGGGACACTGCCGACATAGTCCCAGCCCTCCGCAGCTGTGTGAGACCTGCCCTGACCCCATCACCGGTACTGAGTGCAGCGAATGAGTGTCTGCAGCTGAAAAGGATTGGAACTGAGTTACTGTTCTGTTGTTAATTTTCATAGCTGTTGTTTTTTTTGATTGTCTGGTTAGACATATTAGTAAAGAGCTGTTATTCCTACCCCCTTATCTCTGCCTGAAAGCCCCTGATTCCAAAATTAGAATAATAAGGTGGGAGTCTGCATTCTCCATCTCAGGGAGGAACTTCTGCCTTTCTTGGATAACTAGGATACCCTCCATCCCCACTTCAATTTCTGCAATTTCTATGTACAATAAATGTTAAGAAAACATTTTCACTTTAGAGTTTAATTTAAGGCCAATAGGCTTATATAGTGCTGAGATATCTAACACAATTATTTATTTTGAAAAAGCAATAAAGCTTATGCAGCTTTTTTCATCATATTATTTAAATATGTCGTCTGGCTCGTGGTCCATTGCTGCTGTCAAGGTGTTTAAGACACAAGCATTTTTCATAGTGTCCTTTACCTGAAATATTATACATAAGAAACTTACAAGAATAAGAAATGGGAATACAAGAAGCACACAAAAAACCCCCAACATAATATCTTAAGAAATGCAGGTGGAAAACAATTTCTTTCTCAAGATATTTTGGTTTTGTCCTTTTTTAAAATTGGATTTATTGGCACATTGTGAAGCACTCTGTTTCTTAGAAATTTGGACTGATCATCAATCCTTTAAAGTGTTGAAAACAGAAACACAAAGTTCAAGGTATGGAACCATGAATAGTATAGTCTGTTTCTTGTTTCCTTCCTTTTCTGTTAAAATAATTGAGAATAAAAGTATAAAAGTAGGCTGTTCCTGTTTCTTCAAAAGCCAGAATTTCCTGTGCTCACCTTCTTGACAGGGGAAATAATGCTAAATGCTTGAAGTTAAGCCCATTCTTGACTTGTGAGCTTACTATTTCAAATGACTTTGCAATCACAACTGTAGTTAATAGCTTACAGCACATTAAAAATATTTGTTTTAAGAAACGCTTATGTTAACCATGAAAATCATCAGTGTAGCAACTATATGAATATTTGTAATGGGTGTCAACATAAATTATTTACAAGCAGTTAATTCAAAGGAACCTAGAACAAATCAGAAAAAAAGCATTTTCAGAAATACATTAGATGCATTCCATTCGATCAAATTATTAAACCCACAGATCCAACTTGAATGAAGAGTTAATTTATGTAATTAGATAAAATCTTATGAGGTTACTGTGAACTCTTTACAAGGACAGTCAGAGTCTACAGCATGCCACAGGACCTTTGGTTTCTCCCAGTTTTATTTCTTATAACTAACTTTTTTACAACTCCACAGAAGGTCACCCTGGCCTGTTCAGCATGCCATAATACATACAGAAAGACAGCTGCACTATAACTTCCTATAAGACACAGGCATTGAAATTCTCACCCTCAATAACTCTAAGGCTATCTGCAGTAGCACTGCAGCAAGTTATCAGCATTACTGGAGCTCAAGAACGACTTAGAAGTCACTCTTGAGATGCCAGTGTGCAAGGGGATGTACAATTTTTGTAGCCTGTGCTATGGATAATTTGTTTCATTTTCAGAATGACAGAAAATTACCTTCCTTCTTCTTGGGCAAATGCACAGCAAGAAAGACACCCTCTTTTCTCAACTCCCTTTTATGGTTTTGACTGCAAATTCATTGGAATATTTTACCTGTAGAAGCAGGATCACTGACAGTGACACATTCTCCCAGCCTAGATCTTTAGCTACACAACATTAAACAACAGTTATGCAGTGGATCAAACAGGTGTAATATGAACACTTGGTCCCAAGAGAAAGAAACAAGGAAATTACATGGAAATATGTTTCCTTAAATACAAAAAGATGCTGGAAGAAACCAGCATACTTTTCACTGACTTCTAATTTGTTTCTGATGCTGATTCAAGGTCACAATAAAAATGAGAATAAAAGTTCCACAAAATCAATGAGGTGAGCAAATTAATGAAACAGGGTTGGAAAACAGACTCTTGCTTTCATCTTCAGAGGAAAGACAATGTAGATGATTTTTCTTGTGTACTGGCTTGTGAAATCACTGTTTCATATTTGTAATACTTCACTTGTCCTCCATAAATTTCTTTGAAGTTAAGTAAAAATGGGGTTGTAATACCAAACACAGTGACAGTGATGGGCAATACAGAGCACAAAGTAAGAGCCACTAAATTTCTTAGCAATGAAAGAAAGCCAAATAACAAAGACTGGAACAGGAAGATGGTGTTCTCAAATGAGAAAGTTTTTGATGTGTTTTTTTCATTGATTTTGTAGCATCTGCATTAAAAACCCCAAACACCTAAGGGTAGAATTTCTCTCATCCCTTCCCCCAACACTGAATAAATAAATCAAAAATGCAGTTTTTGATTCCCAATCTCATAGTTCCAAAAAAGTAAATTGGGACCTAGCTCAAAGATAAAAGGTTGAAACTTATCTTTTGTTTAACAGCTTGACTTCACAGAGCTGTTAGAAAAGTAAACTAAAGTTATGTTAGTATTTCACCCTCTGCTAGCTGCAGCAACACAAGTCTGTGTTTATCATACATTATTACTAAAATAACTTTAAACCAAATTTTATATCAATATCAATCAAATTATTATGAATGATACGCTAAAATCAGAATAAGATTGAAATACTGAAATTTACTTCAAAGAAAAAATAATTTTACATGTGTATGCTTTTTCTTTGTATGCATGCTTTTTTTCCTTAACAGCTTCCATCAATTAAAATCATGTAGACTTATTGGAGACCAGCTGTTCTTATTTGTTGCGCTTCAGTAGACAGGGACTCTGTGATTTATTGTCCTTGTTTTTCTGCACTCTGTAGTCTCTCTTCTGTTCCTGGTCATGTACATTTTAATGATATAATCTCAATGTTGACATTAATAGCTCTTTTTCTGATTTACTTGAATAATGCCCAGAGTATATTGTGACAGAAGGAAAAGTATCCTTAATCTTTGAATTGGGTTTTTGGCTTGAAACTGACGTGTCTGGGCAGGAAAAAGGTGGTGTGGTTTCCAAGAACCAAATTACTTACTGCAACTGAATGGGTTCATGTTCTTCATTGCTCTAAGATATGACTGGAAATATAACAAAGGTCAAAGAAAAGATCTAAGCAGAAATCTGAAAGATGTCTCAAAACTAATTTGAAAACTTCGGAAGAGAAAACCATATAATTCTCATATCTACATTATAACTGTAATGAGAAAATTCGGATTGTTTTATTGATAGACTGTTTATGCTGCCTGAACTTGCATACATTTTAAAAGCCTGTGGTTTTTTTTCTATTGTCTAATATGATGCATTTGTACTACAGTGTTGAGCCTCTCATTTCTTGTTACTGAGACCATGAAACAGTTGCTCAATGCATAGCTGTGAGTATATGTTTTAAATTTTGCTATCCAAACCTGGACTCAGAACAATTTGGCAACACAGCTGCTATGTGAAAACAACATAACATATTAACCTGTGTTTTCTAAAAAAAGCATAAAGCTACTGACTATACTCACTATAAAATTCTATTTTTAATGTCTATTTTACGCTTGGTTTTACTGAAAAATGATTTTTTAAAATTGGATATTTGAGAGATTCTCAAGAATTAGTTTTGTAGCTGTTGTAATTTCACAAGTGATCTTGGTACTAATACTAATGAAACCTCTTAGGCACACAATATTACAGAGGAAGGATAATCTGCATGAGTAGTATAAGAAATTGGATTAAATTTAAAATGCAAAGGGCACAGCCTCAAACTTGAAAGAACTTCCACTTTAGGGTTAGAGCTCATGATACAGAAGTGATGGGAAAAGATAATTTGAATTTTGCTTGTCTTGCTCTGCTTCGAAAAGCAGAAAAGCACCGAAAAGCAGCACATTCCCTGCCAGCTAGATATACATCAGGAAAGAAGTGTAATGGGTGTATTAGTCAATCACAGCAAGACCACAAACACTGGTAAGATGAAGCAGCATAAAAGGAATATGCAATTTTTGCATGCATCAGTAACCATATTCCTGCAGAGATTACAAATGAAAATGATATTGTCGATGGCCACTGCACAGATGGGACCCTATTTAGAAAGTGTTTCCTTGATGAATCATCAGCTCAGAGAGAATTGCTATGAGGAAAAAGGCCGAAAGAAAAGAAAAGGTAATGAAGACAAACAATTATAAAGGGAAGCAGAGAAAATCTTGATTTTTGTAGTTAAACAAAAAAAAAACTAAACCAAAAACCCAGGTTGTGAATGTATATGAATGAGCTGTTTATCTGAAAAGGAGAAACAAAATATTTAAAATGCATGACAATGTGGATACCAGAATATCATATCAAACAGGAATAAAAGAGCCATAAAATACATCTAGTCTTGAAGCTGGAAGGTTTCTTTCCATCAGAAGAATGAAACTGACACAGAACAATTTTCCCGAAGAACAAACAGTGGATTTCAGCTTGAGTAGTTATATAATAGTGTAAGGCCCTGGGTGGGGTAACTGTTGCATGTGAAGTAGCTGATCCACACTCAAGTGACACCAAGTAGGTGCCAGGGGCTGCAGTGTGGCCCCCAGGCTGTGTGGAGCTGCACGTACCCCTTGGAAGCTGGATAAACACAGACAGCTTGTTGTCACTGAGAAGCCTGCAGGCAGCTCCCACTTAGTGGTTGCACCAACAGCGCAGAAGAAAGTTTTAGTGTTAATGTCCTTTCTGTTTGATGGTTGGAATAATGCACACAGCTGTCTCCTTACAAGAAAATCCTACAATAAATTGGATGACAAAAATAGGGTGACACTTTCTACGGATGCGTTACCTGCTCACCGAAGCCCTGTGTGACGATGCCCAACTCAGGGCTCCCAGCATCTACAGGGATGCAAAATTCCCTGTGCACTTCTGCCATTCTTTATAGTTCAAGTTCTAATAAATAGCATTTTGAATGCTAACTTACATGGCCTTGAGTGCCTTTCTTACTGGGATCATAAGGGACCAGCAAACCTTAATGCAAAACATCATCAGCTTGCTCATTTAAGAAAGGGAGGTATATGAATTCTCTGGTGTGCAACTGGGGAACTAGACTGAAGAGGTCATTTTGGTTCCACTCCACTAGAAGGCTCATGTGTCTACCAAAAAAAAATTTAAGGATCATGTGAATTTTCATTCTATTTCAGGAGATTGCACAGTCTCACAAATCTGTCAAATCAAACATGTTGATTCTTGGTATGAATGAGCAAATCTGTTTTGCTTTTTTGCTCTTTGTTAATTGTTTAGCTAACCTGTCTTGAAGACAAAAAAAACCCCAAAAACCCCCACAAAACCCTCCCAAAAGACAAAAAAGAAACAATAAAAAAAACCAACAAAAAACCCAAACGAAAACAAACAAACAAACCAACCAAAGAAAAAAAAAAAAACAAACCAAAACAAAATAAAAACAAAAAAAAACCAAAAACCAAACCAAACCAAAATGCTTTTGCTTGATTTCATTTTATAACCAAGACAGTCTCCATGTTAGTCTCAGTGAAAAATCTTTTCAGCCTTCTGTCTTTCTGAAGAGACATTTGACAAAGTTCATTATCCTGCCCTGCAGTACTAAGGTATAGCCCCCTAGAACAAAGGTTTTTAAGAGCTTCAGGAATCTTTTCAAGCTCAAGAATTGCATGAAAACATTGGGCTTTGGAACCCCTGAACACCATTCTTTTAAAAGTGGCAAATGCTGATGCAAGACCACACTGCATGTATAAATCCAACCAACCAAAAACTGTAATAACAACCACAACAACAACAAAACCACAAATAAAAACCCTCAGAAGAATGTTTTGTAAATCTTCAAGAATGTGGAAGTGAATGCCAATTGCATGGCTTCTTTTGGTTTCCTCATTTCTTTCCATCATCAATCTGAGAAAATTTACATCCTTACCAGAAACTGTAGCATATTTTTATGGTGAAATATTGTTTTATATTTGGATTATATGGTGCTTTGCAATAGTTGAATGCTAGACCACACCACGTAATCAGAATCTGTTTTGTTGTATAGCATGACCATGCAACCCTACAGAACCTTGCTTGATGACAGACCTCTGATTAATTTGAAAGTACATAAACAGAGTTTGCAGCTATACACTATCAACCAGGAGGTTCATTTATAAGCAGGCAAGCTATCACAGGAATCCAGTTCCTTGAACAGGCGATGAGGCAGAGAATGTACTTTAACTAACCCACAAGTTCCCTAACAAATGAACAGACACAGGTACTGCTGCGACTGCACAAAATTCAATCAATAGCCTCTTGCTGTCATTTGATGAAGTTTATCTGCAAAGGAGAGTGGAAGTATTTAAAAAGCCCTTAACACAGGGCACAAAATCCTGTGAAGATACAGAAAGGCAAATAAACTAAGATTCAGCTACTGTCAGGAAAGAACATAGACTCAAGAAAAGTTACCATATTCAAAAACACCAGTGTTTTGGTTTTGGTTTGGTTTGTTTTGGCTTGTTTTAGTTTGTTTTCAAGCATTTGGAGTAATACTCTCAATCATCTTGTTCAAATACTGCAAGATCACAACAGTCAGTGTCAAATTTATAATTAATAGTGAGTTACAGTTAACAGAACTGCTCTGAAAGTTGCCCATTTGAAAGGCCCCTCTTGCTCTGTGCAGCATACCCTTAACACTGAAGAAAGTATTGAGAGTCTCAAAGCCAGTTATACAGATTGTGTCACCTGGTAATTCCCCTTAGAAGGGCACTTGTGGCATTGTCATGGCACTGGCATGGAGTGCATGCAGATGAATTTAAAGACCCAACACTCTGTGACACACTGTGCTCGTGTGTGCTGCTGTAAGTCACTGGATAAGCTGCTGCAGCACTGTTGGCTCATTTGTCACACACCAGTCAGCAATGGCTAAAAGAAGAGAGGAGGGCTGTTCCCTGTGTCAGTCAACAAAACTGAACTAGCTCAGCTTCGGAATGACAGGAGATGAACTGTGTTCCTAAGTGAAACAAGTGCCTGTTGGCTTATAGAACCTGGATTTCACACTGCAATCCTTGCTGGTTTTCCTACCCCAGTTGCACTTATATTAAATGAGAATCTGTAAGCTGCTGTATATTTAAACTCTGTTCTGATTATATTAAAAATAATGACAGCCTATAATAATTTCCAGTGGTTTTGCTTAATCCTAATGTTCTTTGCCACAGATAGACACAGTGTTCCAGTAGCTGAGTTATTTATTTTGCCTAAAATGCCTACTGAAGATCAATCTGGCATCTCCTATGACACTGAGGAAGGAAAAAGAGGTACTAACATGTGGGAGGTGTCCACAATTTTGACCTTCAGAAACACTGAGGTAATTCTAATAGAATGTTTACAGAGTTTAAAATGTTTTACCTGTCTACCCTATTTGTAAAAGAAACCATAAATCATGCATTATCAACCATATGCTATTGTCAAATATGTCTTTGAGTAACTGTCTTATCATTACAGTTCCTGGTATGGAGCCAAGCATCGAAACACATTGCTTATATATGTATTTTCTTGAAAGTTCTAATGCATTGTATTACAGTCCAATTATAGCAATAGAAACCTAAGATGATTACTTCATATAAAATAAATATATAGATTTTGGCAAAAGTGTATAAGTTGCTTAAGTCCAAAACGGTCCAGAGCATTACACCGTACAACAGAAAATATCACTTTGCCATTAGGTCTCTTTAGTGCTCCTTCTACACTGCTCCAAATATACACTTAGTAAAGGAACAGTGAATTATGAATTATTATTGCTTGCGTTGCATCATCATTAACAGTAGGTCAGAAGAATAAAAAACTAGATCTGGAGAAGCTGCAAACTCTGATTTAATGGCCATAAAGGTGCACTTTGTTAGTGAATTATTATTCATAAACCATTCAGTGTCTTAATACTGAATCTTATATATTAAGTCAAAGACTACTGCATGTAAGTGTTCTTTGCTCTTTACAACTATGTTTTTACCAACATCCAAAGAAAAGAAGAAACATTTTTTTACTTTTGTGGGAGGGATAGAGGGGATATATGTATGTATGTATGCACTTGGAGAAACTTGACTCAAGCAATTGCAGAAACCTATACAGAAACACTGCTAAAGACAAGATTTTAGCCAATTATCCTGAAATCTTAAATGTTAAGAAGAAGAAGCAAGTTGCAAATTAAACAATTCAACTACATGATGACTGGTGCATTGTGAATAATAGCCAAAGACTTTTTAAATTTAAAACTGGACTTACTTCTTTGACAATTATATTGCAAGATATTTGCCTCACAGCCTTTGATGTGGTAATAAAATTATTTAAAATGCAGCAATTGTACCAGTAACACAAAATATACATAAAAGAATAACATTACAGCAATTTTTCGCTCACAACTTACTAGATTTTGATAAAAGACAGTATAGTTAGCTATGCATTAGTTACAAATAACTTACATTCTCAGATCTTACTTGCACCTCAGTTCAAAAATGTCATTAGAGAAAATATGGTTTTAAGCAAAATTTTCCAGTATTCTAAACAACTCACCTGCAAATATTTTGTCCAATGTTTTAGGGAGTCAGACGAAAATAAAATTAGGCAAGTGTGATGACAAATGTTTTGCTCTTAGCAAAGTGCAAATGTGTGTGAGTTTCTCTTAGCAAGAAATGCTGATAAAATACTGACCAAGATAACAGGTTAATTCTCTGAAGAGAAGGCAGAGATGAACAGAGGCTGCATTCTTATAAGGAATGATTGCTTAGGCTTTGTGTCAGATTGCTGGCTGGGAGAACATGATCAAGATGTACTGGAATAACTTCTATGATATTTAGATTTATCAATGACAAATTGTGAATAATGCACCTACCTGATGAGAATACCAAGATTCAAACATTTCACCATACATAAAATGGCATCTTACTGTACATAAGCACCTAGAAATGCACACATAATTTTTCATTTTCATCTTCCCTCAGGCAGTCCCAAAACACTTGATACACTTTTGCTATAGGTTATAAACTCAGGCTGAATATTTCCTAAATTATTTCACAGTACTTCTACTACAAATCATGCACCTCGCTGACATTTTAGTGCAAATATGATTTGTATCTGGATAATAAATATAATAATTTTCAGACTTGCTGCAGCTAATGATTTGATGAGTCTGTTCATTTCACAGCTCTGGTGAAATACTAGGATCTTACTCTACTGCACAAGCAAATATATAAATATAAAAAAAAATTGCTGCACCTTAATAAACACTGAATGCACATGCTAAGAGAATGAAAATATGAGTTAAATTTCCAGTTAAAAACAACTGCAGCATATATGCACTGAATCTTGGTCTCCTGACTACTGCCCTAATTCCTTAATAGAAACTTGGAACTTTTTCTCAGTATTAATAGATGTGCAGACTGAAGTTTCCTAACATCATTACAGGTTTTACTCAGCTGACTAAATACAGATTCAAAAGCTCAGGTCCCGTTTGAGCATGAAAATTACAACCACTCATTTACTCTATTTTCAGTACAGAATCCTACAATTAGGTACTGATAAAATAAAACTTAGACAAACACCTTGATTCACTTGACACTTACCAGAGTTTCCCAAATTCATAACCTATTGCTGCTAAACTTCCAGTATTTTACAAAAAAAAAATTGTTTCAAGGTAAAGAAATAATTATTACTCTCATACAGCCAGCTGAAATACTCTGTCTATTACTGAACAATAGTTCAGCCAAAAGTGAGTGTTTGTGTCCAGGTTGAAGAAAAAATTAATTACTGTTCACAGCAGTTCATGCAAAAAAGAAGTAAAATGAAGAACATTTTGGCAGAAAGAAGACCAAGTTTTTCTATTTCATGCAGAGAAAGCTGCATGAAGAGAAAGTGAAGTTTTTGTTCCATAGAAACAAACCTGAAAGAAAAATATTCAACGCAAAACTATATCCACTTGTAGAAAGGCAAAATGTATTCTAAGAAATCCAGCAAGTGTTATTTTTATAAGGAGATCTCTGTTTTGTGTCATATAGTCTTACCTTTCTCTGTTAAATTTCAGAGAATGTAGAATAGCTGGTCGTTTCTGTCGGAGGTTCCACAAATGAAGTGCATCATCTGCACATGCACTGACCAAAGCACCCTAGAGCAGATACAAAATATAGCAACGTTATTTTTCTACAGATTCTGTCTTATTCTTATGTGATACTTACTCCTAAAGATCTACCGGCGAAATTGACAGTTTATGAAAAATCATTACTTTTTGTTCTTCTAGAACAAAAATATTCTACTATAAATAACACACAATTGAATTGATCTGGTAAATGTAAACATTTTAAATTAGTACAAGATCAGTCAAAGTTAAATTAAAACTCCATCAATTTAAAATTCAAATTAAAGCTTTGTACCAAGGTTACACAAGCCAGCTCTCAAGTCTTTCCACGTAAGCAGAAAGATTAACAAAATGGAACACAGACAACACTGAAAATGGTGAGTGTGAAAGATATAACTAAAGAATAAAGGGATAAGAGCATGCATGGCACACATGTGACAGTGCTAAGCACAGCTTAGTAGTCATATCAAGGTAAGATGAAAATTTAAAACTGGAATTGTGAAAAGAGGATGCAGATAAGAAAGTAGGGACAGGTAGCAAGAGGACAGGACGTAAGATGAACTAAGAGACGTAGACAGAAGGACAGGGTCTTTATCACAGATAAGAATACTCTGAAGACTGGTACTGCTTGTGGTATCCCAAAAAGGGTCATCCTTCAAAGTCCAGGCCTCTATCTGACTCAGAAGCTTGGAGTGAACTTATTCTACCTGTTTTTGACTGCCTATCTCTTCACCACAGAATATTGATGACCCATGAAAATTACCTGCAGGGGAAAGCTTCCTACTGCTCCTGCAGTTGTTTACTACACTTACACCTCAGATCAGGCCAGGCACAGATCTACCCTCGCGTATTACCATCACAGAAAGGAACAGATTGCCCAAACACAAGGCAATGCTTTATACTGAGGAAGGGCAAGGATGTAACTGGAAAGATTAGCTCCTACCATCTATGACTGACTGATAAAATTCTCTAATTCTAGCAAATGTTCTTTTCAACACCAATCTATGCAAATTAAATTTATGGAGGTGAGACTTCTCTAATACAGTTAATCCATACTTTAATTCTTATCTCCCAAAGAGTCAGAAAAACTGTCCTCCACAGAAATCAAATTAATCCTTTGTATTGGGGGTTTGCTGGTCACCCAATGAAAAGAAAAAATATTGATTTAAACTTTGTCCTTCCTGTTCTCATCCCTGCATTCCTATTAAGAATTTCACTGGACTGTTTCCAAAGTTTCAGTCCTCCTTCCTCAGTGTCCATGGTTCAGTTAATTTTCTTCAAATAAGTGTAGGAAAAAAATAAATATTTTTCAGGTTTAAAAAACCCCATAAAACTAAAACTAAAACTTTTTCCCCAGGAAGTTCTAATATCTCCCCATTTACAAAGAGGACTTGAAACTGTCAAAAGGGCTTCCTTATGGCATGGGAGAAAATTAATCAAAACTGAACTAAGATTTGGCCGACTTCTAAGGTCCTGAAAAAAAAGCCCTCTGATTTGTATTCACAAGAAAGTCTTCTTGCCTATTCCCATCTTCAGAAACTTCTGCACAGAGCAAGCTATAATCTGGCACTGTTTCTTCATGTTGTCAAATTTTATTTTGACAAATAATTTACAAAGACTAAGCATGATGATCTCTGCAATGTGTTTTCATTGCTTCATGTAATAGCGTATCCCCAACTATTGAGTTTTCAGCCAATAACCATCAATATATTTTAATAGAAAGATTCAGCTCATTTATTAATTTCTATTTGAACCAGGACTGTGCAGCACATTTAGTAACTTAATGGATTTTACATCATTTTACACACATTCATGTATCGACTGTCTTTTGTTCAGTACTTTAAACTAATGTATAGGAAGGAAATACTTTTCCCTGAGTACAGTCCCATAAATATTCTTCTAAAAGGCTGTAGGTTGAATGTCTTCTGGATGCACACCACTTACTTGTTGGCACAATTTGTCAATGGGAGAAGTTATATCGTTCAATTATAATAACATAATTGACTTCATAATTCAACTAAATTTATACAGAAGTATCTGAGTAAATATGTCCTTACCTCATTGATTAAGAACTGGAGCTGCAGAACTGCAGCACCACTTTCATGTTGGCAGTAGCAATCAACACCAGGCCTGCCCAATCTGTTGCCATCAAAGTCAAGGATTCTAACATTCCTGCTTTCACCAGAAGTAAAGAGGGAAAGAAGGAACTAACAATTAAGCTCCAATTAACCTTTAATTAACCTCAATTCTTCTTGCTTTCTGTAAAGCAAAAGAATTCATGCTGACATTCCACTATTCAACATGCCTGAAACCCGTGCTATTGTGAGTGATCTGTTCTTGCCTATTTTTTTTCCTGTGAAACAAAGTACATGAATTAACACATAAATTCAGCAACAAGCATCTTAAATTTATTTCTTATACATTATAGGTTTATATAGCACATTAATGTACCAGATTTTTGTACTTATCTAGACATATAAAGAATGTAGCTTCTTATCTGGTCTCTTCAGGTCTTTTTCTGTGCATGGTAAATTGTCATCTCCCTAACCTAGAGGATGATGGCCTTTCCCATCTGAGTCAGAGACTTTAACAATAAACTGTTTTTCCAGAAAATTACTGAAGATCAAAATTAAAGCAAAAGGAGAAATATGAAATATATTATTAGCAACCATATTGTGGGAAAAATATGAAATAGCATATATTAAAAATATCAGGATTATGACTAGAAATAAGATTTTGCAACATAGAGATTGATTTACTTGTAATATACAATCATATTAATATATTGTAAAACTCTGACCAAACGAGCCAACTGTCCACTTATTTTAGCTGCAGGTAACGTCAGAATCTTTACTTCCCCTTTCACAGTATAAAGATGTACAGAAAACCATTCTAATATTGGCCTCTTGAAAGTATAATCCATTAATTAGCAAATTTGAGGTTTAGAAGTTCCAAGTATGAAGCAATTGCTCTTCCAATTGTTAAACATGCAGCTTAATGGATATCACTGACCTTGAGAGACCTGAACTTTACTCTTGATTTGGTCAACTAGTGGTCTAGTGGATAGCGTTAGGGGAAAAAATATTTTTTTTCTTACCTGAGCCTTCATTTCTCTATTTGTAAGATGGAGATAGAGTTTTATAAAACTGGTATTTATAGATGAAAAGTTGGGTATAAAATACCAAAACTACATTATAGAAACGCAAGGAGAGAAAAAGATGTAACTCCATTTGCTGCTTGTTCCCAAACTGTAGTCATACTGATAAGAAAACAAAAGCTTGCATCTTTCAAACAACCTATTCAAAATGGACAATAAAAATGTACTAAGGCACTTTCTAAGAGTTAATGGTAATCCTCTGGTCCATTCTGAATGGCTGTTCTGTGGTGCTTTTTTTTAACACTTAGCAACAACTTCTTGTAACGTGAGACAAAGTACCAAAACCAATGAAGCAAGTAACCAGCCCACCTGGGATTTCAAGCTAACTGGAATTTTTAACAGATAAGTGCTTTCCTTTTCACCTGACTTTAATACTCAGTACAAATACATGATACTACTGAATGACTGTCCTTAATGAAAATTACAGATGCATTGCCCTGATTAAGTGTCTGTCAGCTAAGTCAGTTTTCTAGGAAACATCCCAACAAAGTGGATGATTTCACTCAGCATATCTCAAATAAACAAAGCACTCTCCAAAAATTCACATTTATATGCATCAGTGTTCACCCTGAAATACAAATTACTAAAGTATTCACAAATTACTAAAATAAGATAGAAATTGTGCTGTCTGCTTCATTCTGGCCAGTTGCCCTGAAGAGAGAACTGATGCTTAAATAGCAGCATTAGCACTGACTGCTGGTGGTTTTCAAATATTCTGGGAGCTGCAGTGAGGTCCTTCCAGCAGAAGGAGCTGAAGACATAAAATGAGTTGGCGCATGTTCTTGGCACTTGAGCCCATCTTCTGCAAATTCTGTGTTTTGCTGCCAAGCATGAAGAAGTACAACCTTATCTCATCAAATCCTTTTATAGCAGTGTATTACAACAGGACGTACAGCAGAAGAACCTACAGTTCAGGCCTTTGGACTGACTTTATTCTTTTTACTTTTGCCTTTTCATTAAATGATGACTCTGCTATCAGGGAGAATGGAGTATCTCTGAGGATATTTAAAGCGGGGACCAATACATCAAAATACTGCAAAGCAGACACCACATGTTTCAAGAATAAAAGCTAGTCACTATCTTCTCTCTTGTCAGTATGTTGGATCACCCAGGGGCCTTCAAAGCCATGCCAGATTATCCTAATTTATATATAAAGGGGAAAAAGACGAAAACTAAGTCTGGGTGTCTTTTGTGATCTAGAGGAAAGCAAGTAGAATTGGAGTTAAGTACATCAAGTAGTGAAAGTGTGACAGTAATAACACTCTGAAAGAAAACTGTTCTTTCTGAAAACTACATTTAATCCTTGTTTTAAGATCTGTGAAAGTGAAACAGGAATTTTTTTCTCTTCATTCACTTGTATGCAACAACACTTTTTCACTGAGTATTTCAACATCCTGATACACACAAGCTTATAATTACTTGGGGAAAAAATCAGTTGCTAAGATGACAATACTTGGATTCATCTTCCAAGATGCAGACTTCCATGACAGCATAATACATTAGTAACCAAGAATTTACACTCTTACATTCTGGAAATCAAAGTTTTGAGTGAATGATTACATTCATGATGAGAGGTAACAATGACCAAATCTTTTCATAGAATGATCTATGACCACTTTCCAAAGTAGCCCACAGATTTTTAATTCCATGACTCATTTTTACTATGAGATACCCATAGATCTGATGTGTCTCATTCTTCTCAGAGGTTAGTACTAATGGAATCCAAAGACTTGCAAGTCTTCGGTGTTTACCGAGAACCGTAAGTGTGGATACTTCAGAACTGAATCATGAAGTTGAGGCAGGTATTTAACTTCTTAAGATCAGAAGGTGATGAAGTAGGACATGTTTTTCTTCATTTAGAGAGTGACTCTTTAGTAGTGGGAGATTAAATCTTTTGGCAATTACAAGGACTCCAGTCTGGTTCACTTGTCTTTGCAGGGGCAGGGAAGTGAAGATAGGGTGTCATAAAGAACCTCCTTCCAAGGCAGATGGCAGATATCCCCTGTCAAGTAAAAACTCCTAAATCATATAGGCATCTTTTTCAAAACCAAAACTCTTCCATAGAAGAAAATTACACCAAGCTACGTAAAAAAGCAGCTCTAACTTTTTTGAGTACTTAATTAATTTCTTCCATTACTAAGAGGAATTTGTGTATAGAAATGAACATTAAAGGAGAGGGTTATAATTATCAAGCAGCAACCATGCCATGGTCTCATATCTACTATTTAATTGAAATGGCACACACAGAAATGGGAAACCTCCATTTACAGTCTCTTCTTTAAAATATTTGGGAACTGCGGGGTGCTGCAAAAGTAGCATTGCTGCTCTGAGTCCTTATCATCTGGTCTGCACTGAGTGGTACATGTTTGAGTAGGACTATACAGCCCTCTAAAAGCAGATGCTTGCGGGCTGGTGTTACTCCGTTACATAAACCAACTGCAGAATTGACTTAGAGTGTAACTCAAATATAGGACTGCTTTTTCTTGCAGAAGACTTATTCCACTGTATTGAGTGATTTATCACCAATGGATTTATCTAAAAGTACTAGAATGATCAAAGAATTCAACCACACCATTGAGCAACAAAACCAACCAGAAGGTTTTTAAGTTGTATCTGTGTCGCAAGGTGGGCCTTGTCAGAAGATAACAATTATGGAGACAATACCTTTAGCACCTAGATTTGCAGTGCTGAACATAGCTACTTTCAGTTCCTGGAATACTTATTTTTACAGTTCCCTCATGGAGTTTCTTCAAGTCTCACATACATTAATTTTCTATCAACTAAGGACAGTGCATATTCTGGTACAAATAAATGCCACAGTCCTAAGTACTAAATAAATGCCTAAGTACAAAACTGGGGTTCAAACTGATTTTTTCATTCTTTACATGAGATATTCTATATTTTGATTTCTGAAGTGTATTACTCTGGTGTTTTGTTATCCTCATTATTAAGAATGTCATGCTATATGCAAAATCAATACATTTAGCTTTAGTTTCAAGCTTTTGCATCTCATTACATCTTTCTATGCTAAATTAAATGCCTTCATATTACGAGAAATTTCCTGCTTTGAAGGCTGTATCTTATCCATCTTCTTCATAAATAAAAGTAAAATACTCTGAGCTCCTTTACTTTCATGTCACCGGCAATTTTCTTAGCTTTGAATAGTTCCTGTGTGTTTTCATACATAGTCTAGAATGCGTGCTCAACTTTTTTGAAATCTCAAAATCAAAGCCACACATCATCTTGGTAATAGATTCTTTAATAGAATGTAAAATCATAGGTTGTATTTTTAAATTTCTTATAATCAATATAGTTTTTTAATACATGTGTGCACTACCTATTTATTACAACAATATTGGTTTTGGGTTTTGAGACTTCTCCATTGCTCTTCAAAAAATAAGCGCCCTCTACAAAGCTCCATTCTGTCAACTACTTGTAGCTGAGCTCACTGAATTCCTTACAAAGGACACACAACCTATTCCGACCTTTATGGCCTTCTATTTGCTGTAGATTCACTGGGCACTGCTTCATTAAACAACATCTTTATGGGTTTTGTTTTGAACATAGAAGGATTCAGTTTTATAATGAGCTTCATTATGTTTGGAGTTCATTTAGCTGGTTAAATAAATAGATTTTTTTTTTTTCCTTTCCAGTTTGAAAAAGTGAACTACTGCTGCACTTGGCTAGTATCTTAGGATGCTATAAGTGAAATCTTTCATAAATGCAATTTTTTTGGCACATAAACATGAGATTTTGGTCTACAATGACCTTCATTTTGTTTATTTTCCTCGACATAGATTTATCTGTTCACGCATATACAAATTATGTAAGAGTTAATCTCAGGAACAGCTCAATATTCATTATTATCTTTACTGGCTGAAAAATTTGCTTTTGGCAAATCTTCGACTTCTTCCAGGTTAAAGCTTATAGATAGCTTGCATTTATGGCAACTCTACACACTAGAAGCCATTTTATTTTCCAAAGTATTTGCAGATACCATGAGAATATGCAGAACTCATAAGGCTACATATTTTCATCTCTTGTGAATAAGAGTGCCTTTCAAGGTCTTTGTCATTTTGAGAATTATCTGTTCCAGAAACAGAATACAAATACAGTCAATGTGTGATTGAACTCTATCAACCCAAAACCTGAAGGAGTACATTGTGAAAAACGGTTTCTCAGAGGTACTGACTCTAGCAATGTTTCACAAATAACACAAAAACGTAGAATCATGGAGTGGCATGGATGGGAGAGTACCTTCAAGATTATCTAGTTCACATGTAGGTGAATAATTTCAGATTCTATTTGTGGAATATCAATAATTTTAAACTTCCTTTTGCATATGCATATATACACAAGCACACAGACACAGACACACACATACAATGATAAATAGAAATTATCTAGCGCTAAATTCGCCTTAAAAGATAAGTAATTTAGTTATTATTCTGTAAAAGCTCCATATTGCCAGGAAGCTACACTGAAAGATCTGCATTTTTAGGCTGTACTTCATGCATTACTAAAAAAACCCCCAACATTAAAAGGTTGCATTTACAGTGGGCTTCCTCTTTTTTCCCAGGTAGTCATAAACCTCAGCAAGCTCACTGACACATACAGAAAAACCAAGAAAGGCAACAATGAATAAAAACCGAAATCCATGGAAGTAAGTGAAGAATAGAATCAATTATATTCACAGGGGCCAGTGTTTCAGACCCATTTACCAGTACAGACACCAGTTCAGCCAAAAGCATGACAAATACGGGAATAGGAGGAGCTGATCTGTTTACAAACCCACCTGGTAAAAAGCTACAGAGAGAATAAACTGGGACAGAATAATACTCTTGCCCTAATTCACACTGGAGGTTATAGAAAATTAAACAGACACAAATGAGGTGGCTGTGTGTTCCAAAGATACTTGAACATAACCAACATCCTGAGCAACAATCTACAGAGATATAGATAAAAAAAATTGATAACACCACAGCATTTGATTCAATTTACTGCCTTTTAAGAGGACTATGCAAATCATACCATTTGCTGCCCATCTGTTTGCAGTAGGCACAGATGGTAGTCTAACACACTCTTGTCTTACCAAAGAAACCAAGCAGGTAGCCTTAACTCAGCCATTTTGATTTTCTTTTTTTTCTCAGGCTTTAGGCTTTAATATTTAACACAGTATTTGCTCTGTGCGGGTCTGTACACCCAGAACCCACGTAACAGATGCAGGTTATCACATGTGCAGTCACTGATGACAAATGCATCCATCTACAATGATTTCATACTAAACCCAACGCATTTAAAACTTAAGCACCAATGTTGTATTAGTATTTGCTCTCCTCGGTTTTGTATACTCTGCCACTGAATGTGCTATTAACAGATTTAGAGAAAGTTTAAAGAATTTTTGTTTGTGGTCTTCAGGCAAAAAGGAGAGACTATATAAACTTTGCATAAGGTCTAAACTTAGTATTTCTCCTATTGTTCTTCAGTAGAGTTTTTTTTTAATGTTTGTTGAATTTTTAGTGATTAGTTATAGTGATTACAAGGTGCATATTTTCTTCATAGTTGCCAATTATGAAGAACAACTGGTGACAACAGAGGATAGAATGAAAAATTATCTCATAACCAGTCTTTTGTAAAAAGGTCAAAATACCTGTTGAAGTAAATGCAACTAAAAATAAAAATACATTCTCCCAAATATTAATTCCTCTCCAAGTTGCTATGGAAAAGTTAAACAAGTAAAATAATACATTAGACTTTCATCCATATAGTGACAGAGCTTGAGACACACAATGTACTTTCTCTGTTAAACAGAAAGCACCTAGCCATTACTGGAAATCTTTAAAGCAAGACTACTTGTTTTCCCAAATGCTACTTCCAGCCCCAACAACAAGACTAGGAACAAGGTGATGAAGGTCCTATGGCAAATTATGTAGTCTGTAGGAGATGGGAGCAAATGATGAAATAATGCTCCCTCTTACATTAAATCATTCCATAATTTTGGATAGTAGACACAGGGGAAAGAAGAACTTCATTGTTCAAAGGTGATAGAATAATTAACAGTTATTGCAGTTACTTCTGGCTAATTCTTCGTGTCAGGTACATCACAGCAGTGAGTCCCACACAGACCTAGTTCTGTGTATCATGAGAAATTACAGAACTTTAAGACTAACAGTGCCTTGCACACTGTTGTGCTACTCCAAAGGCAAAGCAGAAGCAATCAGGAGCATATATACGAATGGTTTTCTTAGGAAATTTTGTGCTCTGTCCTAGAATTTCCTAGATTTTACTCTTACCAGGTGTTAAGACCCTGCCAAAACTGCTTTTATCAACCAATCAACACTGAACTGAAATAGTGAAAAGTTTCTACTGAAAAGCTGAGAGAATTCTATACTTCCCTGATAAAATACAAGCATCTTTATAAGGCATTCAAAAAGGTCCTTTCAACACAAAAAAAATGCTTTCTATAAGCAATTTCTTTTCTTCAAAGGTAAATTCACAATTGCCTGCTAAAATAAGAACAAAATAATCTCAGAATTAATTTTAAGAAATTTAGTCCATGAAAATTTCTGGACTACTAGTTATCAAGACATTTAATAGGTTATGAAAGGGAGGTAATTGTCTAATAATAGATGATGAGCACAACCTGTATACTGAATGACATATTTCTTGTCTGAACTCAACTTTACAAATAATCATTCTGCTAAATTTTCTGATTATACTGGAATAAGAAGCATGGAATACTGTGCAGATACAACCCTGAGGGTCTAAAGTAAAAGTGGATGGTTTGATGATGAATTTTTTTTTTGTCTTATTCAGTAATACGCCAGAAAATGTCCACGCATAACATCACAGATCACTTTCATTTAACTGAGAGATCTAAGTATACTTAGAAAGATATATCATGCAAAGGCATTTTGGTCAGAAAAATTTGCACCAACACAGAGGTATTAATATATTGGGAAAGACAGCACCTGATCTTGACCCAGGCTTTGGAAGAGGTAAGCGGCTTAGAGAGTCGTTTGCTTGAGTGTTTGAGCATTTCCACTGTTCCAAGGAATGTGCCCTATAATATCAATATGCCAATAGAAATTATTTAATTTCAGTGTTTATCCAACCACAAGATAATACAAATGCCCAGGTCACACACCATATTCTTTTTAGGCAGAGCAATGCTGCCTAAAATATTAAATAATTCCATTACTCCACAGGAAACTGCTCACAGCTTGTTAGTCAGCTGATGAGCAATTACTCAAATTCATCCACTGCTTCAGCTCCATTATCATCTGTTTAGTATTGGATGATTCCAGAAGGTCTCTGATACAACATAGAAAAGTACTTCACATTCAAAAACTTATTAAAATGAAGTTCAATATGTTACTAGGCAGCAATTTCATTCCTGGCCCAGAAAATCAGACAGATGACATTTCTATGAATTTCATTTTGGCTATATTAATATTCAGCTCTTTTGCCAGTCAATATATTTATTTTAGACTTTTAAAAAAGAAAGATGTTAATCTAGAATTTGTTAAGCAAGAATGGTTATGAAACACGTGCTATCAATAAAAGCCAAAACTGACAATGAAGCTACTCAAATCTGAATGACTAAAATTAGGAAGGAAGATGCCTTAAGCTCCATCTAATTTGTGTTTCTGCAGTGTGATATGAGGCAGTGAAACAGACTGGGCATAGGAAGCAAGATACAGTGTAGGCCATCCATTCTGCCTCCTGGAGAAGACCCCATTATAATTTTCATTTGCCATATTGAAGTTTAAGTATTTAAACTGTAGGTAAGATAAGAAAGGGAGACCACCAATTAGATAAAGCCTTTGATTCTCACTAATGTGAAGGTCCAAACAGAAATATCTGGGAAGTTAAACATGGAGAGGTAGTTAGCTTTGATTTTGTGAAACTCTAACAAACATTACTGACTATTCAGTAACATAAAAGTTTTATCTATTATTTTCATTCCACAAACAATAATCAAAAAAGTCACATTTCAGTAATCCTATATTGTCTGCATATATAAAGATCACCTTTGCATGGTCACTATTCCTGCACTTCTAAATTCCTGATTTGCCAGTTTACTAAAGAAAATTTACTAATCTAAATGGGGGGAAAGAAGGCGCTTTCTTTTTCCAAGCATTGTTCTTCCAAGTTCAGCATAAAAACTATGACCCAGATTAATTTTAAGATAGATGAAAGAATATAAATACAAAAGGTTGATATGGAGCAACTGGGGAAGAGAGTTATTTACCTCTGTTTGACTTCAGTGCACATAAACATCACATTGCTTGGGATGTCTGTCTAGCAAAACAGTAGGGTGATTCTAAATTGGAAATCTGGGCTGCCCATTTTTGGTTGTTGCATATTTCCTTTCAATTTTAATTTACCAAACTGAGCAGGAGTTTTCCAATACATGAAGCTCAAGAGTCTATCAACTTTCCAGATGAATGTATATTTAAGGGATGCTTTGTGTGACCACAGTTTATTTGCTAAATCAGCCCAAAAAAATCAGAGTGTAAAAGACAAATGCATGCACACATGCAAACATACTGAGACAGAGAGAAATGTTTAAAAGAGGGGGAAGTGTGAAGATGACAAGAAGGATGTAATTGATTAGTGCTTGCAAGAGGCAGAAAAATGAGATCATTCCTACCAGAAAGTGATAAGGAATGGAAGAGAAACAGAAAGTTTACTTTCTGACATTGTCTAGACAAAGTGAGAGGGAGGGAGGACACTAAAAAACCCTATACAACCTCTCAGTTTTCTTCAACAGAGACTTCTGATGCTGTAATTTTAATACTTTGGAAGGATTCAGAATTTTCAAAGAGTAGGTAAACAGATTTAGAATTTAGGCTTGCCCACAGAAATGCCAGTATTTATATAGATATATCGATATATAGATATATAGATTTATCTATATAGATAAAACGTCTTCTGAGAATACTGATTTATTAGAACAAGCATTGACAAGATATGCTCACAAGTACTGACAATGCTCGGAGGCTTTCTTGTCTAAATTTGCTGATGGATTTCTCTTAAATATGAGATATACTCACATCCTAATATGTGATAAAAACGTAAGGCCATAGCTTGGGTAAAGTTACACAGTTTTGTGTAACTCACACTCACAGTTAAGTGAGTTCTTAGCACTCACTTGTAACTTGAAAACTGAACTGATTAGTAAGTAAATGGAAAGAGAAGAAATGCCTGTGAAAGCAATTATGTCAAACTGATTGTATTTAAAGGCAAATATTTATTCTTGCTGAGTGTCCCAGCTCCTCTCTGCCAAAGACAGACATCAGAACTTGAAACTGATAGGTACCTAGAACAGCTGCTTTCTTGCAACTTAAGCTATCATTATGTAGAACATGACATTGAATATCTATATACATTTTTCCACAAGAACATGAAAACCTCACTAAAAGTCCACTGTCGTTGCAGCCTACAGTGAAGCTTTCTTTTCAGGTTTGGCTTTGCCAATGAGTTCAGCTCTATATACTTAAAAAAGGTTAATTCCTAAATTGACCTTTGCTATCCAATATAGAGTCCCATTTTTCTTGTGGCTTACTTTCAGTTTTGTCTTGTTTCAAGCAATCACTTTGGAGAGGGAGCTTTACCTCTACCTAATCAACCAACATTTTCCATACTGATCTTGCCAGGAAAGAGAATACTCCAAATTCACCACACCAAAGCGTTTTCAGGGACTAAGACCTGCATTTTCCTGTCTACTAAGATGGCATTGGTTGCTCAATGTGATTTCTATGATCCCATAACAAAATTACAATTTTTGTAGTTTTTTTTTTTTTTAAAGCAAATTTAAATCCAAATCATGCAGGCATTTGTATTTCCCACAATCTACTCTAATATTTAGCATTCATATTCATTGCACACTAATCATTGGTCAGATTTATTAGTAACGGTACTGTAAAATGATAATGGTAGTGTCAAATTTAAGTGGTCCTCCTGACATTAAGAAAGAGTAGATTCAATAATATTAATCAAAAAGCAATTAAAGCAACTGAATTTTTATCTACCTAATAACTCAACTATATACTATAGATTTCATACATTTTTGTTTTAAAAATTAGTAACACATCCTAGTTGATACATTAAAGGCATAAAAAAGGTTGCATCCCAGCTTAAGTAAGATGAACTTTTGCACTGATAATCCCACACCACGTTAAAATCAAGAGTTACAAATGAAAATATTCTTTTCCTTTACTACCTCATGACAGTAAATACTTTTAAAATAATTTTCCTTCATTTTTTTCTGAATTACATCTCTGCAACGAGGGTACAGATAATCTATCTGCTGCTCTAACTACTGCACTGATTTTATTTCATCTGGAAAGTACAAGCACTTCTTCTGTTCACTGAATATACACATTATTTCACTGCTATATTTGTTGATCTGGAAATAAAATGTGATAAATTAATTTACAGTGTTAAATTTCATATTTCCTCTATTCTGGCCACTCTGCCCCATTATTACCATAGTCTCTGGTGCCTGAAAGAGCAAAATAGCTTCTTTGATACTTAGAGATTCAGGGAAAAGGGGGTTTTGTGTTGTTTCTATATTTTGTGAGTTTGGGAAGAGATTGTTTTTGAATTAAAATATTAAAAGTATGTGTATGTGTATGTATGTATGTATATATATATATATTTTTTTTTAAAGAAGTACCCTAAATTTCTTTGAACTTCAAGACATTCATACTTGTGGATGACCAATGCGTTATGCATCCTGCTTTACCTAACAGAATCCAGACTAATGACAACAGCTTTAATGCATTCTATTCCAATGGTTTTAAAACCCTGATTCCTGTGACAAACATTATCTTTGGATACAGAATACTCAGATTCCGGCCATATTTCTTCTGCAATGATATCACCAGGAATACTGTTACTCGAGCACAATCCAAATGCCACAGCTGGACTCTGGTTGTAATGCTCTGCAGTAGAGTAGAAAATCTTCAAATGAAGGAAATAGTAAAGAGCAAAATGATTGCAATTGTTTACTTAGCAAAGGCCTGGTAGAAATGCAGGTGGAAAACCATAATCAGGGCAGCTCCTTCTTTGTTTTAATCTTTATTTGAGTCAAAACCACAAATTCCAAGCTCTGAACTAAGGCACTTTGCATATCAAAGTGTCCTTTATTAATTTAAGTATGTTTTGACATCTTTGCATGACAGATTATGAAACCTGAACCTTTATTTTCCAAGGCTCTCTCATTTCTTCTGGTGTTGAATCTATTTCAGATCACTGTGTAGCATATCATGGTATTCTCAAGGTAAAAGTAGTCTTTTATTGATGGTCGAACCAAAGATCTTACTAGAACATCCTTTCAGAATTAGCCCTCTTCTATTACCAGCTCAAATTTTACATATATGCCAGAATTGCTGGATTAGCATTACAAATCATAAGAATAAAAGCCCAGTAGACAAAATACTATAAAAATATTCTTCTCTCTGAAATTAAATTTTTAGAACTAGAATTCTCTGGTAGTTAATAGAAAAAAGCAAATTTTCTTGATTGTTGGAGCATGAAAATGTCTAGTCCAACCTCTTGTATTACCTGAATGAATGCAATACTGTTTAAAAAAAACTGTCTTCTAGAAAGAAAATGAAGTTTAAGATTTCAAGAAATTAAGACCCTATGACTTTCCTAGATAATTAATTTCAGACACTAAGAAGATATATTGCTAAAAATATTAGGGCAATTTGTCAGACTTTAATTTCAAGCCTCTAATATATTTCTCTCTTACTTTAGAAAATCTTTTCAGTAGCCATTTTATTTCTATGGAAAGACACGTATAAAGCAGTTAAATCATCATTCCCTCTCCTTTTTCATAAACTAAGATAGACTGAGATGCTCAAGTCTCTCATTATAACAATTTTCTTCCAGCCAAGTAATTTTTGTTTCTCTCCTGTAAATCTATCAATATTTATATAGTTCTTTTACATTCACAAAAACAAACAAAAAACCAACCAACCAAACAAACAACCCCAAAAAAGTAAGACAAGCAAAAAAGAGAGAAAAAAGTGAAAGCTTCCCTGAAAGTCACTGCATTTTGGTTATTCAGCCCTCATCTAGATTTCACACTCTGGTAATTTATATCTCTGCTACAAAATAACCACCAGTGGAGAATTAAACTAGCAATGTAGTAGCAGTCAACTGTTAAACTTCAGTACCATTAACACACATTCCTGTTGGTAAGGCAATTAACCAATTCTCTGAATAACCATCACATTAAGGTACAGAATCATAAATAGAGAAGCATAGCATGTAATCACCTCTCCAGAAAATGAGATATGTATTCTGATTCTTCATGGGAGATAATTTCATTAATTTTCTCTTTATCTAAACTGCTACCTGCTTAATGAGAAGATACCTTGTCTTCAAAACAGTTTACCAGTCTCTCAAATATTAACATCATTAAGTCCTGGGGCAGTGAATGCCCCCAGATTGGAAAAAGTAAATACAAACTCTTCCTCCTTGCATCTTCTTTCCTGGTAAAGATCAGTTTGAGCCATGGAATTGTATGGCAGGTTTGAAGTCTAGCTGATGCTACCACAGATATAGTGGAGATTATGAGATGATTTGGGCTGCCAAACTTGTGCATTTCCTAACTTGGAAGGCTGCCAGAAAAACAATGATCTGTAGCCAGTCGGTATGATCAAAGTCTTTGCTATTGTGCAGCAGAGAGAGAGAGAGACTAAAACATAAATTTTTGGGATATTTTGGGACAAAAATCTGTCCAAACAATGGATTTTTTGGTGTTAATTATTTTGCTGTCTCTTCCACCTCTCCCCAGCTCCAGCTTCTAAAAAACATGTTTAACATTGACTATAAAGTCAAGCACCAAGAAGTTGTTGAGGAATGTTTTGCTCAACTCTAATAGAACCACTTATTTTGAGGATTAAACTGTATGGAAATCAAGAATGTGACTGTAGTTCAGTAATTCCCTTAATTTTCCTGATTACTGAGAAATAAATCAATGAAATGCACAAGTGTTATTTTATCCTTCAAAAATTACATAATTTTATTTTTTGTTTCAAAGAAAGCAGCTTGAAATTTTAAAAATTAACATTTTGACTATACAATAAAAAAAAATATCTCCCAAGTGCAACAGTGTAATTTTTCAACAAGTGAGGCATTAGTTACCAGTAAAAACTGTGATCGATTTTTCATTAGATATGGAGTTCTCACATAGTGCTGCTAATTTCACTAACAATTTAAGATAACATATTAAATAACAGAGAAATAATTTATTGCACTTGAAATAAAATGCTTTTGATTCTCAAAACTATATAAAAATCTAACTATACAATATATATCTGAACTATAATTCTCGCTATATAAACTGCATTAACAAAAAAAAAAAAAAAAAACCAAAAAAAATAAGAAAAAGAGGAAAATTTCAGGTGGACAAAAAACCACATAGACCATGTCAGGTAGACAACAGCATGAAAGATTTCCTAATTTTTTTTGTAATCTGAATTATCATAATTTCTCATATAGCATGAAAGCGTATTTGTAATCTTCAGGTTAATGTCATTTGGTTGATGACCAGCACAAATACAGAAGTCAGAAGAGAATGAAAAACATTTTTCACAGCATACATTGCCGCTGGCTGTTGTGTTTGTTTTTTTTAAGCTGAAAAGACCGTGGTAATCAGGAAAAATCACTTTTTCAAACTGGAACAGTCTTAACCCAATTACTAGTCCTTTTAATAACTTATTAAAAGCTACATTTGAAATGACACAGGTAGGAAAGCTTGTCTCCTCACACTTAAATTAATCTCTCAAGTTCTGATGTCTGATACAGAATCTGATCCAGAATCTGTTCCAGGTGTGCATAATGAAAAGGTCACTGAAGCAAAAATTGACACAATCGATGAAGACTCTGCTTAGTGACAAATACTGTGAGACTAAGACAAATTTGTTTAAAAGCCTGAAACTGTAGGGAATTCAGGACAAGCTTGCAGAGAATTCTGTAATCATAAAAGATAAGGAAGAGCAGGAGTTCTTCCAATCCTTCAGACCACATTTGCCTAAAGCATGAAAGATAAGGGAGCAAAAGGAGGTGGCCCCTGAGTAGGAAAAGAAGGTCTATTGAATTATGCAAAGCTACCCTAAGACAGCAGTAAAGAGAGGCTTACTTTTGTGGAAAGCACAAAGCACTGCTTCAGAACATTTTCCCAGAGCAGAGAGATGGAACACAACACAGCCTTGACTCTGAGCTTCCTGCACATTTCCCATCCTGATCACAGGAGAAACATTGCCCCTTGGCCCTGCCATGATCACACACTTCAGAAGAACTGCTTCCTCCTTTTCTTCCAAGTGCGTGACCTCTAAAGTTGCCCAAAGGCTCAGGATCACTGACATGAGCTCTTTCCAGGGCACAAACCGAAGCACAAACTAAAGGGGAAGGATAAAAACTCAGGTGCATTGGGAGTGAGATAGCTCCAAAAACAAATTAAGAAGAAGAAACCTCCACACTGCACACCTGCAAAGGGGCACATCACCCCTGGATAGTTCCTTTTTGGCACCTACAAAAGGTCACATTTTTGTCCTCCACCAGAGCTTCCTGCACATCAAGCTCCCAGGAGTGCTGTTTTCCATTCCTTACTCTTCCCCCCTCCACAACTGGGAACTTTCCATAGCTGAGAGGATTTGACAATAAACCAGAAAAGGGATATCACCTTTGCCTTTGAGATCCAGCCAGACAGCAAAGACTGTAGATAGAACCACAATAAGGCAAAAGCAAGACCACTCTTTCAACTGTCCCAGATAATTAATAATTTTTGTGATTTAGCATCTGGAAGGAACCTGGGAAAGCATATGGGATATTTTTTATATTTTCAATTATGTCATGCAGTAAGTATTTCCAACAGTTATTTTTGTTGTCACATATTTTTATGGCACTATTCCCATGATTAATAAGCTGTTTTTAAAAATGTACCAATATATGGCTATTTATTCTTTTCCTTGGCTTTAACAAAAAGTAATGAAGTAAAGCTCTCCAAACAGCTTGATATAATTGTAAAACTACAATATGTGACATGCATAAATATGCTTTAAAGCATGCTATGAATAATTAATATACTATTTTGATATCTTTATTTCATAGACTCAGAAAGACTCAGTTTAACTAAATATAGTTATCCTCAAAGGGCACCTCAGATACTTATTCTATATTACTGAAAACTAGGATTTTTTTTCCTGACCTCCATATTTTGAGTTTTTTATTTTCAACTGGCTGAATTTTTTACCGAAAAGTATCTTCAACTCTTCACAGATTATGTATCTGGAGGTAAACCAAGAGATTTCTACAGATAACTATTTATTTTGAATTGTCCTTGTATAAAAATAGCTTTCAATCTATCAAAACATCTGTCAACTCAGTACGCAAAACAGTCTCGGTCATTATAGCTTATATATACATATATATGTATCTATGCCGACAAATATAAATACAATACATATGTTTAAACAAAATATAATTATACACTTACATGTATATACCAAACATATATGTTAGAAAGTCCAGTTTCCAGTCACAAATGTTTTGTGGCCAGATTCTTATGCAAGACATATTCCTTTTAAAGTATCTGCGAGGTACCAACATCAGAAGAACAATGTCAGATGTATGAAAATTATACACAATATGCCACAGAAACAAGGTAGTAAAACCAGCAATATTTTGAAAATTCAAGAATAATTTAATAAAAAATATGTAAATCTATAAAAGGAAAGTGATTGCTCATTCCTGCATAAGAGCTGTGATCTTTTATAGTTTGGTCTACAATAATAATTTATAAGTCAATTAGTTGTAAATATAAAATGGTTGCTACTATTGCTATTTGTACTTTAAATTGTGGAATATCTTGTAATTTATATAATCAGAAAATATTAATATACTTCTTATTAAAATAGCAAAGGCTGCAATTTATCTCTCACTATCAATTGGTAATTCCCCTTTTTTTCAGTTTTGGTAAAATAGATCACTGTGCTTATTTCTTCAAAATTAAAAAGAGATAATTAAACAGAAGCTATTCTTACACAATGTGAAAACTTGCTAAAAGGGAAGTGGAAATAATGCAGGAGAGAGAAGAGTAAAACAACAGTGTTCAGACATTTGCACTCCATAGAGCAAAGTAAGGTAACATATTGAAAAGCTACAGAAAATGGTCTACTTTCAGTTTAGGCCTGGCTTCCCTAAAAACATTAGCCTGACTAACTATGCAAACGTCAAGCTGTAGAATTTCTCTGCAGTTCTACGCTGAAGTCTGAGGAAATATTGCAGATCATGATCCTTATCCCAGACCTGATCCCCCAGATCTAAAAGTCACATACTAATTTTTGTGAGGGGGGTTATCTTTTCAGGAGTGTTAAAACCGTATTATATAAAGAAACATAAACTTATTTTTGAAAATATTTCAAATCAACTAACTACACAGATATCTTTGATGTGCCAGTGAAAAATGTCTTTCACTTTAACCCTATTTAAGGCCATTAGTATCCATTAGGGTTTGGACATCAGTCTCCAATCTGAAGAATGTTCCATTGATAAAATAAATACGCAATACTTCTATTCTTTTTGAGGCACATACCAAAATTCTCCATTTAACTGTGAATGGTACCTCATCCTGACAACTCTTCCTTTCTCCTAGCCAATTTATGAGACTCAGCACCCGCATGCTCCTCCCTTCATCCATAAGTCCATGCACTTCCACCAGAATTAGAGCCCCTCCTGCGCACTTCCACTTTCTCATCCTGTCCATATAACAGGCTCATCCTGTTTTGTCAGTCATGCATTGTGACTCTCTCTAGGAGTAATATGTAAACAAAACTGTTGAAATCTCACAGAACTTGCCCCCCCAAAACAGGTAGTGAACTGTAGACCCTCCATCTCCCCATTTAATTTACTTATGGATTGTTGTTAGTTAGATGTTCCTCCTAAAGTTCTAGAAAATAAAACTAAAAGCCACACAGCTTGGAAAAAAGTCTCCAGGTAAGCAAACTTGTTCACTGCTGCATTTGGCACATAGTCAATGTCTGCTCAGTGGGTGAAGACACAGCCTCAATCACATTTATTCTTTTACAGAGTGCAAATGACCATGGAACATTTAAAGCTTTCAGATAGCTTAAGTGAGGCTGCACAATGCATAATGCTTGTATAGGCAATCTACAGAGACGCAGTTTACTTCGAAAAATGTCAATGTCACTCTGAATAATTGCAAAATTCTAGAAATCACTAAAATGTTCTTTCACTGTGTTTCATTTGATTCACCCTGCAGTAAATTTTCAGTGCTGCTTCTCTGCAGATGCAGAAGTCATTAGATTTTTCAAACACCACTTTCATAGCTCTGGAGACTCAGTTTTTAGCAGAACTGATATTATGAAACTGGCTCTACAGTGCTGATATGGTCACTTCCCACTATGAACAAAGATCTCATAAATGTGTGTGGAAACCAATAATACAAATTCTGGTAATATAAAAGCTGGACCTCAGAAAATACTGAAAAAAATACAAGAAACTTTTTTTTAAAAAAAGGCAAGCCAAAAATCTGAAAGGATAGGGGTAACATGAAAGTTACTATGCGCACTTTATAGTCAGTGTGTATGCATTTTCCTGAACCAGCTAAAGCAGAGTGAACAGAATGCTGATTAAAAACTAAATGAAAACAGTAAAGCATAAACAATACTTAGTCTACAAAATTCTGTTTCTGAACTACTGAATCTCTATGTCAGACTGATGTTTACATATATGTTGCTAGCATAAAGAAGAATTTTACAGTGAAAACTCTTCCATTTACATGCTTGAGACCTTAGAAACAAGATTGAATTACAAAGAAGAAGATATCAGAAAATCCTAAAAGAGGACAAAGAAAGTTAAAAGACTTCTAAGAAATCCAGGAATGAACAGCAGATTATTTATCAAAAGATAGCAAGAATTGTCTAGTCCCGTTTTTCCCTCTTGCAACATGTAGATGTAGAAAATAATTAAAAACTAAACTGTGTAGATAGCCTCACGAAAACTGACAATGTAAACATTGTCCTTGTTCTGGTTTTCAGATTCCACCCCATAAATTAACACAAGGTTTGAATGAAGGTGATCTTACATTGTACCTTCTTGATCCTTTTTTTCTTAATCCCTTTTCAAATGCTGCCAAATTCTTGGAATTAAAAGCCAGCCATTGGATTACATACATATATATGTGTCTGTATGTAGATACATACTTTTATCTACACACTTGCACTTAGACTAATATATAAAACACAGAGTCAATCCTAGAATGGCTTGGGTTGGAAGAGACCTTAAAAGTCATCTGGTTCCAAGCCCCCAGCCATGGGCAGGGACACCTTTCACTAGATAGGTTGCTCAAAGTCATGCCCAACCTAGTCTTGGACACCTTCAATGATGGGGCATTCACAACCTCGCTGGCTCTATCTGTTCCATTGCCTCACCACCCTCACAGTAAACAATTTCTTCCTAGTATCTAATCTAAATCTCTTCTGGTTTAGTTTAAAATTATTCTTCTTTATCTACCACAATCTGCCTGTGAACAAAGTCACTTTCCCTCTGTTTTCTAAGCCCCCTTTACATACTGATTGCTATAAGGAAGACTCCTCAGAGCCTTCTCTCCTCCAGGTTGAATAATCCCAGCTGTCTCAGCCTCTCCTGATAATTAGAAATACTCCAGTCACCTGATCATCTTTGTGGCCTCCTCTGGACTCATTTTAACATTCAGCAGAACCCCTAAGTACTTCCCAGCAGTGCTGCTCTCAATGAGTTCATCTCCCAGTCTGTGTTTACGTCTAGGCTTGCCCTCACTCAGGTGCAGCACCTTGCACTTAGACACTTTAGAACTCCACAGGGTTCTCATGGGAGAATTCTCAAGCTTGCCCAGGTCCATTGGGTGGTACCCCTTCAAATGACAGAATATGCCTTCTGTATTGAAAATCTGGACTTTTCCTAAACTTTATGTTATTCACATTATTTGGTTCAGCACACAGAATTGGCCTTTTGAACTCAGTGAAATAAAACAGAAGCAACAATTTCTGCAGAAATGGCAGCTCAGCTTGCAGCTAAAAGTACAATATTTACTGTGCCACCTCTACTAGCAGCCTCCCTTTAAGTCAGCGGTCTTTTGCTCAACCACTTTCTCTTTTTAGCAGTCAGCATGACCTTTGGTCACAAGAGGAACCAGATCAATAACATCAACAAAAACTAATCCTTGTGAAAGCATTTATTTCTTTTTTGTCCTTTTTTAGGCCAGAGAGAGCAAGAATTGCCCCAACTCTCAAATTTAAAGCTTAAAATGGTACGCCTCAAGTTATGTCCCTAGACAATTTAAAAAGCAATTTAGTTTTTTAGTGTTAAGTAAGTTCAGTTTTCTTTATCTACTGATCTAAGAATTTCTACAGTCAGAAACAGTATGAACTCAGTTTTTGCAGCAATAATGGTTTATAGACCAAATACCTCTAAATGACACACTGATATAACTCAGTTTGCAAAAACTATGGATGGTAAGAGGAATCCAAATTCCCTGAATTTACTCCTAATCCACATTTATTATTGGTAATTTTATTGATGCACACAGAAAAAGTGTGTAAAATTCTTATTCAGATAAAATGTCCAAAGGCTAGCAAATAGAATGTTGTTGGGTTTTTTTAACTTGGGAAGCAAAGGTATCATGAACAAAGCTGACTATACTGATGCTAGATATAAATCTAATGTCTAACTGCATATGCCATGCATGTAGGAGAAAAAAAAGCATTGAAGTGTGCATCAGTTAATAAATATATTGAAGTAGGAAAACCACGCACATAGATAACATAAGATTTCTATTATAAATGGCTACACAGAATAGAAAAGTAGTGCACATTTATATGCAAAGTTGCAGGAGAATGTATTTTATGTAATTTTTCACATTGCATGCAGCCAAGTCATCCAGTCCATCTTCTCAGCCTGCACTGGTCTCACTGATGTCCAAAAATAACTTGGAATTTTTTAACATCCTTAAAAAATCTTTGAGAGATAAATAACTTAAGTTCTGGTCACTGGTTTTCTTTGAAGATCTGTTCATATTTCATTTCTCTCAGTTTGAAGCAGCAAAGAAATAAAGAAACTATTCAAAAGTGGCATCTTAATTTATTAGTCTTTCAAGGCTCCTTTTCCATATTTTTCTCCAACCCTACCAAATACCTGTTCTGTCCCACTATCACTTCAGCATCCCACTTGTGCAGGGGAGACTACCAGCTGTGCACTCACCATGGTGATGTGAACATATGGGGAAACATCATTTGTAAAACCATCTCTGTTGCTGGTGTACAAAAGGATTTAACATTCCAACACAACCATAGGCAGACATTTTAAGCCCCAACAATTCTACCTTTGAGAGTGGGTAATTAAATATGGTCAACAAAGGCTAGGACAGTGGAGCATAAGAAAATGGTAATAACAAATCGAAGGAAAAAGATTGATGAGAAATTGTGCCTTCTTGATTTCTAGTTTATTTATGAAAGCAGCAAAGGACAGATCAATCTACAGATTTTTGGATTCTTGGAATGTAGTGTTTTGAGAGCTCATTTTAATAATAACAATGAGATAACACAAAAAGATGAAATAAAGTTTTACAATCTATGCATTTTTTTCCCTTAGAAGGAGCAGCAATTAAGGAAAAGGCAAACCCTGCATGAGATTTTTAAGAAACCTGCCAAAATTCTGCTCATTTTCATTCCTATTTAATAATTCAGGCGGTTTATTGCAGACAAAAAATGCCCATTTGCCATTTCTGCATTTGTATAAAGCATAAGTCAGTGGGTTTTAATCATGCTGCCTATCTTTGGAATTGTCATTGTCCTTTCTTATTTCACTACTTTGGGCAGAAATATTTGGGATAACAACTTCATGTTTTGTAAAATTGTAAATATCCATTTTAATTTCATCCACATACCTTTCCAAAATGATGATTTATCCTCACATTCCAGTGAGGTGAAGATATATTTCTAAATAGCTTTGCAAGTTCTATTTTGTTATTCTTTCCATTTGAATAAGTTGGTTTTTTCCTTCTCATTCTTCTAGGATATCACTTTCGATCAATCGAGATCTAAATGTTGACGCCACCCTTACATAATATAATACAATACCAGATTGCCTTTTGCACATGTAACTGCACACTTTGAAATTCAAAATGCAGAAGTTTGAATTTCTGGTGGTTTTGCATGAAACAGATTGGAGGATGCACAGCATATGATGTCACATGCCATATCTTAACAAACACTGATCTTTGAGGATGCTTGAGACAAGAATACTCATTCATGTACAAATATTGATAGTGCCTTCCCCTTAGGTCCTGGATAAGGCAGTGTGCAGCAGCTGTGCTACCAGGGCTTCTGAGAGTATGTCTCAAACTGTACAAATACACTGTGATCTGCCTTCTTTTTTTTTTTTTTTTTTTTTTTTTTTTTTTTTTTTTTTTTCTATTTTTTCACATTAGAACATTAGTGTAATATCCTGGCCAGAAAGTGCTTAAGAATGGGAGCAATGTTCACCACTCACTGGAGGTGTCAGGGTGGGGAAGTGGCAATCAAAGATATTTAAGCAAACAAAATAACAAAATCTATTGAATTAAAAAAGACAAATAGAACAGGACAGGAACTCAAGGATACCTGAGTAATTAAGATTACCACTCTTCCAAAATAGTGCCATCAAAAGTCTGGGTCAGAGTTTCTTCTATAGCTGTGTGTGGCTACCAGTCTAAATTACTGATGCTGTGCTTCCCTGCATAAATCCTCAGCTCATTCTCTCTGCTGGCACTATGGAGTATAATTGCTTGGGAGATGAAACTGGATCATGAATAGTATGCAAGTGAAGTTAGAAGCTTCCCTTGCTCCTTGGTGGGTAGGAAGCTAGTGGCCAGAACATGCTGGTTTGAAAGTGAGCTGATTTCTGTACTCTTTATTCTTCAACAGATATCAGCAATGCCCTTCTTATCTCCTCTTTTAATACGTTCAAACTTCACCCAGAACATATTCCTAGTTAAGACTACCCAGACAGAAAACAGCAATAACTCTTCCAAGATATTTTGAGCTGCAGGACATTTGGCAGCACTACAGTAGCAGCAAGCCTGTTCTGATGGCAACAAATTGTTTAAAAAGAAATCAAAAAAACCTAAACAAAATAAAACAAAACAAAACAAAAAACCAGACCAAAACCAGAAACAACCCACCAGTGTATTCTTCACAATTGAAACAGGACAGTAATTACGATAGAGGCAAGAATAAAAATTATGTTTGTAGAACTACTGAACATAGAGCTTGTCCCAAACAAATCCATTAGCTAAGTTTAATGGCACTAAGGATCTTATAGAAAACATACTGCGCATACAAGTAATTAAAGACCACCCCTAGAGTATCTCCAAAAGAAAGAGTTAAAACTACAGTGGCAGAGATAAGCATGACAATGTTTTGTTTTAAATACATTGCTTCCTGAATTATGTTCTGTTCTTACTATCAGAATAAAAACTATCTTGCCAGTCTCTCTAACTTAAATCCTTCACTGGATAAAATATTGCCATTATGTAACGGGCATATGAACAATGGTCAATTCATTGTACATAAACTCAGTGAGAGAACCGTTAAAGTTCCCTTGAGTCAGGATAATTCTGAGTAATGCCCTGATTTATTGCAGCTTGCCTACAAGTTTGCACTTAGCAATTGTGCGATAGCTTTCATCTTAGACTCTAAGAACCTCAAGGAATGATACTAGTTTTAAACTCTGAACTTTCTGAGCTACAGAAAAATGAAAGATCTAAAGAGAAACTCAAAAAACCATTCTGAAACAAAAAAAATCCAGCTTCAGTTTGAAGCATGGTAATTTATATATATCAAGTTATGGAGTATATTTTTGGTGCTATTCAATTTGAAAATATTTTACTCAGAAAGAGCAAAGGAAATAGTTGCACCTAATTAAATTACTTGCTAGTAGGACCTTTGGAGCATCTCCAAAAGGCATATGAACAAATTACTGGAAAATGGAATAGCCTTCCTAATTTTGTGTGTAATGATTTGTTAACAGTTTCATTAAAAAGAAACTGATCCATATCAAGCTATTAAGGCAAAAGGGAATAATTTTATCTTTCACATAATGCAGGTCACAGGTTTTTATATGGTTCTTGCATTATTGTGATTCTGTTTCAACAGGTATATGTAAGTTAGAAAGGGATGAACACTGCTTTAAAGATGTCAACAGTTCAGAGTTCAACAGTGCAGACTGCACATTCTCCCTTGAGCCACAGAACACTTACAAGGCTACATTCACACAAGAGCCTTGCATGATGATGGAACCATCCCCTTCCTTGGTTCAGAGAAAAACTTGCTTCCTTCTGCCTCGTTCCAGTGCCCAAACCACAGATTCCATGGTCACACAAAACACTGACATGGAGGGCATGATTTGCTTATTGTCTATAAGTCTGTTTAATAAACAAAACAAAAACAAATTACAACAAAAACAAACAAAAACCCCAACCAACAAACAAACAAACAGAGAACCTACTAAAGAGTTCTGTAATCTGAGAAAGCCATAATAATAGGCAATTTATGAAAGCTGAACTCAAAAAAAGAAGAATTTTTTTACAGAATTAAGAAATGAGTGAAAAAGGGTGAATTGTGCACTTTATGTCCTCACATCAAGATTTATGTCTTACTTACAAGGTAATAATAAATAAATAAACATTACTTTTTCATTTATTACTATGATACTTCACTGACAATGTGGGAAGACATGAAGAATAGCAAAGATCTTGAAATATATGCGTAACAGACATCTTGCATAATGATATTTCATGTTACTGTATTGGGGTCTTTAGTAATTTAATGCTTGAAAAATAAAATAATCATGCTGGACAACAGCAGCTGACTGACAAGCCATGAACACAGTTTTTTCTGGTTCCAGAAAAAAGACCTCAATGACTTTGCCACAGTTGAAGCAGCTCCTGGTTAATTCAGTAGGTACCTTTAAGTAGCCAGACTGCCTAATTTGACAACTACCTTCAAATGCATTTCCATCTGGTGTTTAAATTCAAGGGAATAGAAATGCAATAGATGAATGTGGAACTAGTCCAAACCGTAAGGAGCAGTTGGAAGGTAGATTACTGCATCTACTTTGCTAAGTAAAATAATACCCAGGAGCAAGCAAGGAGCAGATTCCATGATTGTCCATGTGATGTAATTGTTACTCAGCTTCCAGCCTGTTTTGAAGAGATGCATTTAGCTTACTCTGAGATCTAACCAAGGAGTTTTGCAGAAGAAGGAATATTCCATGCAGTATTCTCCATATAGAATGTGAAAATATTGTGCCTGCTTTGGGTCCTTCTTCCAAAGGTTTTCATGCTCAAATACCACTGCATACATTCCCATCATACACGGAAGCTTGTAAGACACATCATTTGTCACGCGTTAAAAAAATACTGTGCTGTAGGGCTGAGACACAGATCTCACATATTTCAGAGGCTTTGAAGTAAAAAGAGAAAAGGAAAGAAAAAGATCACAGTCTTTTTGTGGACCTCAATCAAGTGCTATGCTGGGTGAGAAAACAGAGAGAGATGAGTAGTTTTGAAGCAAGATATGCCATCCCTGGGAGTTCAACAATAATTTCCTCAGATTTCCTCAGGTTTCCTCAGGATACCATTTTCAATTGCCCATACATCCTCTGAATCACCACTACTCACAGTTAAAAGACAAAAAAAAAAAAAAAACTAGTTAAGGAAAATTTAAACAGATGACAAGACTCTGTAATAAGTAGTGATCGGGGGGAAAAAAAACAACAAGAAATAATCAGGTGCAAATTACAATCTTGTTCATAAAATCCTGAGCTGGTATTTAATTAGATTTGTAGTTAGTCCAGCTAACTAAAATCTCTGCTTCACTTAAAGCCTGTAGAATGATAAAAAGCAAGATGAACTATAATTAAAAAATGGCAAAGTAAGAATGCTCTGCCTCTAGAGGTCAGAAAAAAAATCTGAAGTATTTGCTTCTATGAATGTTAAAAAGAAATAAGAACTTGAGGATGTGGAATCCTTTTCTGTCTGCAAGAGGTTAGTGGGGGAACAATTGTACCTTGCTCAATCTTTTAAAAAATAAGTTTAGACTGCCAAAATTTGCACTGGCTCCAGGAAAATCCTGAAGTATGACAGATGTCTATCCTGAACATGTTCTGATGCACCCCCATATATCTCTTTTATCTTTACAGACCAGAGGGTAACATACAGCCAACAAATGGGATGAGGTCCTTCCTGCTTGTGCAACATTAAAGTGCTCCCTGAGTTACACATATCCCACATTCTAAGGATACAAGGCATGTACTCAGTGAGCTCCCTGGCACAGTCACTTGAAGCATAAAACATATACATAAGTAATTTAATCCCTTTTGACTATTTGAGCACAGGAATCTTTTAGTGCTTATGAAAAAAGACTTGAATATTGCTTCAAGATATAGCATTTTTTAATTTAGGCCAATTCGGAAGTTAAAGGTTTCATAGTATTTGCTCCATTCCATGTGTATTTTCCCATGTATCTTGTTTTGCTTAACGTACCTGTATATTGTACAGCTGTTACATGCAAATTTATTTCTAATATTTGTTAAACTAAAATTATTGATGAAACATGCTTTTACATAAATTCAAAAAAGTATTTTGATTGATATATGGACATATAAATATAAAATATTTCCATCAAAATAGTAATAATTACTGCAACATGGAAAAAAAAGGAACACACAATCAAAGTTCATTTTTAAACTCAGCCACTCAGCAACTGTTATGCATAGTGCTCAGAAGAGGGAAGAGTTCACTTAGAGATGGAGTACAGTGAAAGAAAAGGAAAAGGGACTGAGCAAAGACAGAGTCATAACATTGAAGTCTTCCACAACAAGCTCTCAGTAATACAGTAAGATCTGACAAAATCAGCTATATAGAATAAGGAACAGGCTGACATGAAGAAACAGTTTGACTGCTTAAATGCTATATACCAGTATATTTCATTCTAAAGAGCATCAGCCTCAGCCACTGATGGTCATTTTTTAAAAGAACTGCCCTTTATATTTGTAGTGAGCATAAAGATCATGCAGCAGCCAAAAACCAGTACACTGTCAAAATTAAACAGCAAATCTCTGCATGGCTTAATTCCCAGGACCTTTTTTCCTACTATTATTATCATCATTGACCTCACAGAAGCTGTAAATAATTTGTACACATGCAGTATTTGCCCTGTGGGAACCTGCTTTTAATGGATTCAGAAAGGATGTCAACAGTACTTCACTTCTGCTAGCAGACTGCAAAATGTTGATGGTTCAACATCAACTCCCCAAAGTACTGGGAAATGAAGGGGTAAAGAGGTAAAGAATGAAAATCAGAGACTCAGGTAAATATTAAAATTATGAATTAAAAGTTATTTGGGAATTTTTTGACCACCTGTACTACCTGACAAAAATATAAAGCAAAAATGTGATTACAAATATTTATATAAATAACTTTTAAAGTTAGGAAGAACACAGTTGCATTTTCCTGTAGCATATGAATGGGGAAGTGAAATCCTACAAACTAATCAACTCTTTAACTTGTGCAGACATCACCCTTCTGAAGATAATGGGGGAAAAAAAGCCATTTGGAATTTTATGCTACTTGTATAGATAGCCTTCTGAAACAAGAAAAAGCATTGTTGAGACTAAATCCTACATGTGGAAATTTTGATTTAAAATAGCCATTCTACATCAAAGTAGAAGCTGCTGGAAACACAGATATTCCTTATTGAAATCTGCAGTTTTCAGTGGCCAGTAGACATGTTGATAAAACCTAGACTGTCAGTTATATAATTGCACTATATAATAACTTTTGAAACATCTTATTATAACCGGAGCTTTGTGACCTGACTCAGTCCAGTTTGTTTGTCTGACCTTTCGGCTTTGCTTCATCTTTTTTATGTTTGCAAAGTTGGCTGACAAACTGAAAATCAACCTAGTTAATGCCTTCATATCCTCAACTGTTAAACAGCAGAGGTGGAAATGCTGTGGTTTCATGGTTGGTCTAAACAAATTTAAGCCCATGGCACCGACAGAAGCGATGCTCTAGCCTTTCTCACTGGTGCCTTTGGCTGAGAAGTCTGATCTTCCTTGTGCTGTCAGCATGGCTCATTAAAAAAAAAAAAAAGTTAAATTAAGTTAAATTACCTTGAGTTTGTTAATTCAGAAAAACATATAAATCCATTCTTACCTGCCTAAATAGATCAGAAACATAACACAAGGTGTCCAGCCTCTAAAATATTGATAGAGTCTACAATGCTTCAGTGGGTTTTCCTACTACTTTCTTCAGCATATTTAACTTCCCTTTGGCAGTTTTGTTTCTAATTTAACTTTGCTTCTGGAGATCATAGAACTACAGTAATATTAAATTACTTTCTGACAATGGGAAGTGAAACTGTCATATAAATATCAGTGTATACTAAAACAAAAATGTCAGCTAGTAAAAGCAACCAGCAAGTGATTCTATATTGATTTTATTTTCTATTTGTAGTGGCATTTTACAAAGGAAAATATTGTAAATTAACATCTTGTCTAAAGGAAGTGTATGCAGACAGGGAAAACAACCCTTTTTTTTTTTTCTTATTTCTTGCACTGTTTGCATCAGCACAGAAAGGGGTTTTGGTGCCCTGTTTCAACAAAGACAGTTCCAGTCATTCACCGTACCAATAGAATAAAACTTTAAGCAAAGCTTTCACTGAGCTCATAGAAGATGGGGAGACATCTGAAGCTCCAGGAAAATATATAACCACTCATACGAGTTTTAATGGCTGAATAACCTTAAAAGTAAAAAATATCTTGAAGTGTTCAGTTCAAACCAAATTTTATTTAATGTGTGAGTTGGCTCTGAACACATTAAAGCAGCAAAGAGAACACATTTTTTTGCTGCAAGGTTTTGGTTTCTTCCACCAATTTCAATTTAAGTAAACACAAACAACTGGCATTCCAAATTTTTATCAGGTTTATCAAGTAGATACCTAGAAGGACATTTTAGAATTTTAATAACCCTCTGTAGCATAGTATGTGCTAGATTACATTTCAAAATTGCTCAAGTTATTTTGATCCTGGATTACTTAAATAGGCATAGTAAGGGGAATCCAATTACAGGACTTAAGAACTGGATCTGCCTACTTAGGAACCTACTAAAGTGAAACAATTTCATGATTTTAGTACTTTTTACTGGCCTTCCCTGTAGAGATGCAAGAAATAGATAATTTCTAGCCTTCCCCTCAACACAGGGGTAAAAAAATAGGATAAGATGAAGCAAATGGAGAAATTTAATGAGACAAAGTGGCAGTGAAAAGTTTCAGGAGTTGCTCTTCCTTAACCAGTTCAAGTGTACAACACAGCTCCACCATTTCCAGATATACAGGTTGTTCTTAGCCTGGGCAGGAGACATCCTCAAAGAATGTCAAATAATCAGCCTCACTTGCAACCCAAGAACTCATAAAGGCACGAACCCTCAAGATTTCTAGGAAGCCCATTCATATGTGCTTGACAGGAATGATTACAGATAAACAAGCAGATGTATTTTCCAACCTGCTGTGAAAAAATGTGACATTTGTCCATGGTCACAAGTCAAAAAATCATTGCCTTAAATGGATTTTTGATATGGATTTCTTAGAAAAAAAATCTGCATAAAAATCCTTCTAGTGCTGCTCCTAGTACTTTATCTTGAGATTGCTTTTCCTCTCCACAAACCACTTCAGTCTGAAAGGTCACACACAAAGGACGAATAAGAAACACCCAATGGCTACGTCTCTGAGGGGAAAAAAAACCCTAAACTGCTTGTAAAAAAAGATTTTTAGTCCACTGGATTTTTTCGCATTTTAATAGATGTAAAGAGTAATTTGTCTTTAAGCATTATGAAAGAATTGCATTCAACTGTAAAGTCTCTTCGTAAGTAGGAAACACTAGTGTGGGGACCCAGTGAGCCGCTAAGCAAGGTAACTCACGTGTAAAGTAGTTTTTATGATGTATTAGATGTGTCAGCATATTTCCTGGCTAAAAATAGAGTGGAGTAAGTAATTCTTTTTTTTTTTTTTTTTCATGAAAATAGGTTGGAATTCATATTGCACATTATTCCTGCAGCTAGAAAACTGCCATCTTGCATGTTTTGAGTTTTACTGTTTTTCTTTGCCAAACTGACTGAAATAAATAAAGGTGACACATTATGAAAATCATTGCACATAACAAATTCATAACTTCCAGAGCAGAAGTAGCACAAATTGCTCAAAAGCTGCCTTAAACATTTATAAGTTACTGTAAAATATGGAAAGAGTACAGTCTCTAGTTACAAAAAGACAGCCATACAACCAACAAACAGTTCAGGAAGGTAGTTCCTATTTAAGTTCACAAAGCCCCGGTATTGTAATAATGTCGTTGTCTGCAGCAGCACAAAGGTCATTGTAGGCAGACGTTCTAGCATGTATTCACATTCACAGGCAGAATGTGAGCATGCCACCTGAGTTCTTTCCTACCACAACTGTAATCTAGTCACTTGGTTTAGGTCTGCCCACAGCTGGCAAACATTCTTCAAAATGCAAGAGTATTTGAACAATCTCTGGAGACTTGCTGATAAATTCAGAGGATCGTCCAAGTCAGATAATACTTCTTCTCCTTTCAACTGGCCCAATTATATTAAAAGAAGTTAAAAACAGTACTGGTTTGTTTGGTTGTTTCTTGTGTGTGTTCCATTCTTAGCAATTGCTATGGCTTTCACTAGAATATTCTTCAACTGCTAGCAAGCAGGAAAAGAAACTTGTAAGTTCTTTGCGTTCAGCTACAAATATTAGTGTATATGGTCACTATATTCTGCAGCAAACAATAGCAACAGAAGACTAGAGCTCTGCAAAACCTGGCAGCTCTTATAGATGAACAAAAGGGGTAAGACTTGCTGGGCATGTTGAGAGGCTGTGAGACACGTAGAGGGAAAGGCAAATGCCAGACCTGAGAAACACACTGAGTCATAGTAAAATGCAGAGGAGTGCTAGGCAGGTTGGAGTGAAAGACTCCTGGGTTTGCTACGACAGCTTTAAAGTGGGTATCTGCGGATACTGAGAGAATGCAGAAAAGTGGCTGCCGATTTCTGAAACAGCAGAAATACCAGAGTACCTGAAATCTAAGTAGTCTGAAGAAGCTGGAACTGAATATTAGAGTTTTCTGCAGTAGCAGGACAGTATTCTACAGCAGAAGATTTTGAAAATACTGTGTCCTCTCCCTGAGATGTTTCAGCATCCCTCTCTCCTGGTTATCATCTCTTTTTAAGATCTCAGTGGAACAGCCAGATGGACAACACTAGGCTTCCAGTTCAGGATCTATGACAACACACATGTGAAGACCTGGTTTCCCAAAGTTTTGCAGAACAAAGGAGTGCAGCAGAACAGAAGTATTTCCAGGTGCAAGATGTGGAGTACCTTTAGCACCTGGTAGCTCAGTGGCAGGGGAGGCTGCCCAAATGATTGAAATTAGTAACAAAACACAGTTGGAGGCAAGGAAAACCCTATTGAAGTTTTTCTTTTAAGATGTAACTCACACCAAGTATCTTGAGGACTGGCTATGGCAGTAGTAGCAATGTGAGGTCTTCACGTATGCACCCACAATTGCAGTGAATGTTCAATAGTTAACCCTGCCTCATCCTTCAGAGAGAAAAGACAAGGAAGAAGGGAAAAAGGGTAGTCTGGAAGCTTCCCAACCCCTCTGCGAGAAAGGTTGTAAGAGAAACCAGCAACAGAATTCTACAATATGGATGATATAGTTGGTGGTTGTTTGAACTCCTAAGCAATAGTGATTATCATTTTGCCACTGAGACTGAAATTGAAGCAGCCTTTGTGAGATGGAAGAGAAATGTAAACAGAGGCTTTTAACATGCAGCCTTATGGAACCTAAAACCTAACATACACATAGATTTCAAAAGCCAGTTTTGTCTGCCTGAGACTTTGATATTCTGATACACAGTACAAAGAACTTATTCTGCTTTTATTACCTGGGTAATAAATAGTTCGTAACCCTATTTAACAGATCAACCATTTTCACTTACAGTGGTATCACTATTTATCTGTTCCGTTCAATTTTATGAACGACTAACATTAAGACTGGAGATAGGCAGCAATTTTCCTGACAGTGGCCACATTACACAGCATTTTTCCAGTTCCCACCCTCTAAAACACAAATGAAATCTGGAAGTATGCATTTGCCAAAAGTATCTTCTTTTCTTTTCTTTTCTTTTTGTGTGTACACTGTTTCATTTTTCCTCACTTCAGATAGGAACTAAAATAACACATAGAGACACACACTTGGGTGATAAATTTTTTACTTCTTACATTTGAGGAATGTGCACACCGAATCTATTTGTTCCATGATTCTGCATGGCATTTCTGTATGTGGCAACATATTAAACAAATGTCTGTGTATGCATCACGGTGCTCAAAAGCTGACTGTGAGAACAATCTCCATGTACGATATATATGCCATTCAATGATTGTAACAGGCAATCTAAAAGCTATTGATCAAGCAACAGCAACAGTAAAGTATATGGGGAAAATAAGAAAAAGGATGCAGTTAACATATCCTTTATACATTGTATAGAACAGCACCACAATGCAAAAGGGTAAGGAAATCAGCCCTGGACTCCCTATGACCTAGATGACAACACGTAAGAGCACTATCAGAAACACGCACACAAACTTTCAGGCTAAATGCCATTGAATTGAACAGCTTGTGGTTGAAATGCCAGCCTGAAAATCAAAGGGCCTATGCTCTTCAAGCATCTTGTATTATATACTGGGTTAAATAATTTTAGTGCTTCAGTTTCCTCACATCAATAAAACTGGGATGGTTCCATCAATACCCATTTGAATAATTTTGATACTTGGTGATTAAAGGTCTCCCTAAGAAATACTGCTTTTTCGTCATTCCCCATAGTGTTGTTTTTTGTAGTTTTAATTCATATTGGTATAAAACACTTATCTAGAACTGTTCTATTTGCAGATCAGTTCAAACAGGCAAATGTAAAATTGAAGTATTGAAACTGAATTAATTCTATGTTCCTTCATATTAAATATTTCCCAAGAGAGTTTAAACTTCATTTGAAAGAAACTCATTGGGATCCATCAGAACTATATAATTCCCTGCACTTTGCTTGGTGTTACACCCATAGGCATTGGCTCATAAGAGGGATTTTCTTGTAAAACTAAGAAACTAAACTCTAAAGCTTAAATGTATTTCAAGTAAAGACTATGTTATTCATTAAATATGATGGAACCAAACTGCATGTCATTTTTCCTGAGAAAGGTGGAAGAAATTTTTTTACAATGGAGATTTTTAAGAACAGCAACTGGGCTAATAGTCCAAAATTCTTTATGCAAAACCAGTTTTTAGTACAACTCCTTGCCCATTATCATAAAAAGCAAATATATGTTCTTGCCTGAACATTTTATTTTATTTTATTTTATTTTAATAAGGAGACTAAAACCTGAGGAAAAGTGCTGCCAGGCTATGTAGAGGTGGAAAGTACAATATCCATCTGGAATAACCACATTCAGCTCAGTAGAGTTGCTCTAGATTTATAGTATTGTCCAGAGTGTTAAGAGAGATAAAGGTAAAAAAATGTGAAAAGTTAAATGTTTGGATCACACTGGAAATGGCAAGCTTACAAAACACTAATAACTACAACAAAACCAGATGAGTCTCTTGGGTTAGCCCGGGTTACAGGAAGCAATCAAACAAGAATATTAGAAAGATTAATTATTTCTTTGATTCAGCTTTTAACAGAGTATATTGGCAAAGGTTCCTTTATGCACACTCCTTATTTTTGTGTGTGTGTGCCTATTAAGTAAGATTATTAAAGATGCAGTTATCAGAAATGTAGTTTCAGAAACCAGCACCTAAAGTCCCAAGTAAACTTCTAGTAGATCTAAACAATATTTACATCATGCTTTGGAAGGAGCATAGGAATGAAGCACAATGGATGCTAGCAAATGCCCACCCCCAAACTGCACAGGTAATAAGACATTCTTCTAAAAGAGACTTGAAGTTATCTAGAAAATTACAAGACAGTAAATCTTACACTGGAATCTTGCAAGCACCTTTAAATTAAAACAAGAATATAAAAATAAACAATTTTTTATTTTCTATTATCCAAAAAGCTAAAAATAATTCTTCCCAAAATATGCATATGATATTGATCTCTTGATATTTCTTGGTCCTCTAAAAAGTCATGAAATTGTCAAAAGGCTGCAGAAAGTCTCCTTAAACAGAAAACAAACTAACTGAAGACACAAGAGGAAATACTTCCATTGATTAACAATCATGGTAGAAAAAAAGGATATGACTAACTGCCAATAAAAACCTGAATTCTAATGGGCTTCAAAAATTTCCAGTAAGATCTTCCAGTAATTGAAGATGGATGGGAGATAAAGGAGAACAGCCCACTTTCAGAAGTGATTTTGACATTCTGAAGACAATGTTGCCAAAAGCAATGGCACTTATGGTAAAGCCACAGTATACATATGATAAAGTTTGCTATATTTCTTAATCTGTTAAGGATCTAAAGAGTTAAACGTGTGATAAATCCATTTGGTTTAGCAAGTTAGGAATCTTTAAACAGACCAAAATAACTTGATGAAAGAGAAAAATTATGGCTATGTGCAAAATTGACAAATTGAATATAATTTCCACTAGAAGAATGTGCTGGTTCCACATGGAAGGGTGGGGGAATGGAGGAGCTGTCCCCTCTCTGGGAGCTTCCCCTGTGGGATGCGGGGACCAGTCGGAGGGCTGATTTGGTGGTTGGCATTCCAGGTGGCCAATGTTTTCATAAATCACATTGGTGGGGGGAGGGCCATCCTCTTTTGGCTTCTGGCCTCTCTGGAGGTAAGGTGGCTTTGGCCGGGGCCCCGGCCTCGGGCCCGGCCCTGGAACGACCCTGGCCTCGGCCCCAGGCTCAGGCTCGGCCCTGGCAGGGCCCCGGGCTCAGGCTCGGCCCCAGCACGGCCCCGGCATGGCTTCTGGCCCCACCGATCCCAGTCCCAGCTCGACTCTGCTTGGCTCAGTTTCGGCGTAGCCCAGCTTGGCCTGGCTCCAGGCTCAGCCCCGGCAGGGCCCCACGCGGTCCCCCTGGCTCCTGCGGCTCCCGGCTTGGCTCGGCTTGGCTCCGCTCCTGCTTGGCTGCCATGTGGCTCAGAGTTTTTCCAGCAACAGCCTGGCCCAGCTTCTTCACGTCCTGGATGCAACTTTAAACCCTTTTAATGCCTGGATAAGACTCACCGCAATGGGAATGAAGCAGAAGTCTACTGAAGTCAATGAAATGAAAGCTAAGTTTTCCAGATGAGAAGAGATTGAAAAGATGCCACCGTTAAGTAGCTGAAAACCTTTATTGTGGGGCTATAAGGGGACTGTGACTACACTAAAATTCCTTTAAACTGTGAAATATACTTGGGGAGGTTTAAGTGCTTGAAAAGAAGACCTTTTTGCTTTGAGGAAATGGGGCTCTCTGTTTTGGGACTGGATATATGGACAGAGACATTTAATAGAAAAAGAGATGAAGAGAATTTTGTCTTTCAGCAGCCTGCCTTTAAAAGTGGTACCCCAAGTGTGTAACATAACCCATAGCACAGCTCTGGAAGGACTGTGGAGATGGGAGGAGAGTCTTAATCTGCAGTATTTCCCAGGCAGATGTAGATTGTGAAGATGAAGACACCCCCTAAGCCTAAACCAAAAAAGGGACTTTTCTCTCTAGAGTGAACTGAAATGATTATTTAAGTAGACAACTGACAGAAGTGTTTTCTATATGTTGTTGTTAAGAAATGTGGAATGAAGGAAGGGGGAGGAGGGAATAATCTAGAAATCTTATTCTGAATTCTTTTTGTGTTATTAATAAATTTCTTCTTATACCCTTTTAAGTTTTAAACCTGCCTTTCCTCTGCTTCTGAATCTTATCTCTAAAAGAAATTAAATATATTAAAACTGGCAAACCCAAGTCACACCGTGACAAAGAAAAAATCAGTTTAGTTGCTTATGCACATCAGGAGAATCTAAACTTACAGCAGGAATTCTAAGAAGAGATGTGTGAACCAGCTCTATATGGAGTATTGATGAATAGAATTGTTGCAATAAAAAAGACCCATGAGAGATCCTATATGCTTACGAGCTTCAAGCTGACATGGAAGATTCGCAGCTCAATTTCTCTCTAAAAGAACTTTACAAGATTCTGTTGATAAAAATACCCTGCCTAAATTTCTAGAATCATGTCTGAAGAATGACTGCAATGAGCAGCGACAACAAGGCTCCAGGACAGAAATACCACGATTATATAACCATAAATTGACTAGCACAAAAAAAAAAAAAAAAAGATAGCACTGTTTCCATTGACAGTATAAAAAAACCTCATTGAAATAATACTTGTTAATTTTGTCATTGGTATTGTAGCTGGTTGATGAACAAGAAGTTTTCTAAATATGTATTTAAAAAGTTCACAAGAAATTGGATTTTTTTTTTTTTTAATGGAAGATGCTTGCATGAGTCTGCTCCTCCCAAAAACTTCTGCTGAGTTTTTCGGCAGTTCGAAAATACTTCCTGAAATTCTCAAACTATCTAATGTGAGGGAGCTTCTTTTGCTCTCATCCAAGATGCTTAACCATTTCATAAGCAGCAACACAGGCAGATTTAACTTCATCTTTTGTGTCTCTGATACCAGGTTTAACTTCATTAATAAAAGCCACTCACAGCCTCATAGAATACTGACAGGCTTTCCCTTACAATCATTGCTGGAACTATAGACAGTATTAGTTCTTTTCAATCTCTACTAAGGAAGAAGAAGAGAAAGAAAAAAATATAAATAGTGAATTGAAACTTGGATTCTAAAGGTATTTCTAGCAAGCAGGATGATAGTTTTAATTTGGAACATAAAGCTGCTAATTAAAAGGCAAATAAACTGACAATTTTAATAGATTCACCTATTTCTAATTCAGATTTTGATATACGTTATACAGTCTGGGTTTTTTTCTGAAATACAACTAATTTTATGTAATTATTAAGTCAGTATTAGCACTGATGCTTTAAAATACATTTCAATACATTTATATGAAAGTAAGTTGTGATTTCAACACTAGTACAAAACTGACCCAAATCTTAAAAAATTATTTACTATATGATCACACTGAAGTGATAAAGGAATGCTAAAGAATGTAAATTAAGACATGTGGAGACCCAGAAAGGCATTTCCAATTAAGCTGCCTTCTCTTAATAGCAGATCCTGTTTTATCTGGCCAAAGCAAGCCCTGTGCCCTCTCCATGTCCATCAGCCTTTTGGTCACTCCCACTCTGTTCCCCTGTTGGCCTTTTTGCCCTAATCCTACCCTTGGACACTCCCTGTCCCCTGGTAATTGGTCCCTAAAGTTCTCCCCACCTGCTAATCAAACCTGTACCAAACCTGAACCCCCCCGACAAGCCTCTTGCCTTTGTTCTCTGAACTCTGGACGGTGTATGTGGGAGACTGAAATAAACTTCTCTGTAAAACCCTTGCAAAGGCCTTTCCTGCTCCTTTACTTGCCATCACTCCAAGCAACAACCAAATGCAACAGAGACATATGATCACCTGAAAGAGTTAAAGTTGCATACAAAACCTTGTTTTGTTTTCCATTCTGTCTTAATTAAAATCCTGATGCCAATATCATATCAGAGTCCAGAAGTGCAATATATTTATCCCAAGATGAAGCTCCAAAACAAAATGTAACGGTCTGTCTGTTATTTGTCAATGCACAGACTGTCTTGGGTTGTAATGCAGGATGTGACCAAAAGTATGTATTCTATCACCATCTCTTGAAACTAGGAGGGGCAGTGATATTTATCTCCAGGGAAGATATCTTCTGTTAATGGACCATCTGTTAAAACAAGGTAGGGCAGTGTTCCTTATCTTTTCCACAAGGAAAAGTGTTTCTTATCTTTTGCATTCTTCCTCCAGGGAGATATCTTCTCTTAATGGCCCATTAAGTCCCACTGCATGACTGATAAATTCACATTATCCCACTGTGGTCCACCCAGGGGGAGGAGCCAAGCATTTCCTACCTAGACAAAATCTGAGACTCAGAACATAGCAGCAGCCTTTTTCCACTAGATTCCAGAGGAAAACCAAACCTTTCCACATAATCATTGGACCTTCACAGGAAAACTGCACCCTTTACAGGATCTTCAACAGAGCCACATCTGTCACTCCAGGAGGACTGCAGCCACCCCTTAATCAGACTGCTACCAATACCCTAACTGACATGTTGTAATTCAGTATTTGAGGTATAAGAAATTATATCAAGGTATCCTGTAACCTCCTTCCTGCAAACCCCAGTTCCTGTCTTCCTTTCCGGTCCTGTGACCTTCCCCTGTGTCCTTGTACCCACCGGGGGTCGGATATTCCGGTCCCTGTCTCCTCTGAGTCCTCATCCCATTGGCAGCTAGCCAAAGCCACTCCCATTCCCCTCTCCTGAATACCTGGAGTGGGGAGAAACTCGGCCTCTTTCCCGGCCATACCACCGCCCTGAAATAAACTGAGATTGAAAGAGCGTCTTTTGTATCCTTCTCCATCCATGATGTGATACTTTGTCTGATCTTAAATAATTAGGAAACAGACACAGTATAACAGCATCACTGACAGGGGTGTCAGGTTGTATTCTGACTCTGTCACTGTTTTGGATTTTTTTTGTATTACTGTATTTCTATTTTAATTTTCCTAGTAAAGAACTGTTATTCTATAGTGATGCTTAGAGACAAATCAGTTGCCAGACAACCATTAGGCTCCAGTGGAAGTTTTGTTTCTGGATAGCAAAAATAATACCGAGCACACAGATTGTGAACAGATTCTTTCTGACCATTTCAACAATTCACAAGTTTCACCTGCCCTGATAGAAACTGCACCACATAAGCAGAAATTGCTGGATTTTTTGGTTGCTAACATTTAGGATCCTCCTTCTAAACTAGGGTAGTAGAGTAAAATCCTTAAACTCTTCAGCAGAAGCAGCTTTGGTGGCTTTTGCTCAGATGAATAAATTTAGCTTACCTGATGCCTCTCTTGGGAGAACAGACAAACTTTCAGTTCCTGCAGCCAGTTTGAAACATGCCGGGGAACCAGAGCAGACACTTTGATTACTGTACTTCGAGAGTATAAGGCAACTAACTAGACTGTTTCACGAAATCACCAAAATTTTCTCTTTTCCTCCTCATCATATAACGTCAGTCTCACAGGAGATGAGATAGGAAAGCAACAACAGAGAAATGCAGTAGTTCAAAAAAGCAGTATTTCATTCTTTCATCCACGTTTCCTCTAAGTGTAATGTCTCTGTGCTTCCTCTTTTGTCTACAGCTCACAGTATAGTAAAGTAGACAAAAACCCTGACACAGCTCTTCCTTGTCAGGTCCCAAAGCATAAGGTTGGTGAAGAATCCTGACAGTAGCAAAGCTGGAGAAGTGCGAGGACAGAACTGATGCAGAAATGAACGGAACATGCACACCTAATTGTACCATATTTCTAAGGACTCTATGCTTGAGTTCCTTTGGTTAGTGTATGAATGTAGAAGTAAAAGAATTCACTCTTAATATAATCTCAATAGCTTTTCTGTGCAGCACTGGAAAGGGTTATGGCTAGCTAGAATAGGGAAACCCTGGCAGTGGTTAGCTAAAATAGACAAGTAAGACACAACATAGGTACATACTCAGAATTACATTAACAATTGAATTTCAATTCAGAAGAGAGGCATTCCTCTAAAGAAACTAGTAAGGACTCAGTGTTTTTTCTGTCCTCTCTTGCAGCAGAAGATTTAGCCTACTTCTAGAAATATGTAGCATTATAAAAATTCCTTTTAAAAGAGTTTAAAAATTTTTTTCACTACTGGAAAATATCTCATCTTTAAGTTGTTCAGCAGCCATGAAAATTACACTGTTTTCTTATTGCATTTATTGATCTCCCAGTGATTTAATTTACTCTTAAAAAACAGAAAGCTTCTTTGCTGTAGTCAAACTGCCAGCCTAATGAAGTGATTCTTGTACTTTCAAGTCCAAAATAGTGATCTATCAGTTAAAACTGAGGGAACCTATAAAATGAACCAGTTTTTCATTAGTATTTCCTCTCATTTGAGAGTTGCAATGCTAGAGAGATCCTAAGCTAAAAAATTCAATAGCATAGGAGAAGACATCCTTAGGGATGATTTTCACAGGAGAATTTGCTTCTCTCGTTTCAGAAAAGATTGGGGTTTCTAGTTTTGCTTTCTTACTAGTTGGGACATCCTACTTGAGGAAGTTGACAGCTTGAAAAGCTTATGATCTGGATGATGACGTTAATTTAGGTAAATTATCATTGAACTAATTTAAGGTGGGTTTTTTGTCCATTTTTATACAAAATTTTATTTTTATTGAGAAATACATGCTCAGGAATGGTTATTCATTCACTTTATACAAACCACACATTGTAGAGGCATAATTAAAACACACTTTGTAATTTACAGATGCTTTTGACAGAGCTCATCACTCTGTTGTCAATGTCTGTTGAGGATTTCCTCTGTTCTGAAAAATATAAATGCAGTATTCTTAATCTTAAAATAATTTTAAAACCATGCATTACATTTATTAAATGTAATAGCTCCTTGACACTGGTAGATACTTCACTATTTTACAGCTACAAACAGCAGGTAATCAAGTTAGAAGGTCTTTATTGAACGCCAAAGGACTTGAAAAGGCAAGTCTTGGCTCTTGCTGAAGATGAAACTTTTCTCTCAAAAAATCCATGTCACCAGTTCTAAATCTGTGGGTGCCTCTATCCACCAGACACCTTATTACATGAATGAAAAGGTGTACTGATAAATACAAAGCATGAAAAATCTTCCCCATTAACAGTGCAACATTTTTTTGTGTCTCAAAATAATGAGGAACAAAAAAGGGACAGTTATTCTGCTTAAAATAAAAGTGCTATATGCACAGTGTCCTGACCACATCCTACTTGGAACTACAGCAACTCTTCCCTTGTTCACTTCAGGAGGGCAGGATGTGGGAGTTTGAGAGAGAAGGGGCTACTCAATTAAGAGAGATGGAACAAGAAATCATGGCTAGCAGGTTTTCATCTAGGATGGAGAGGTCTTAGGTTCCAGCCCCTATTATAACCTGTGTATGTTATCCAATGATCTGTTTATATAAAATAAATTTACCAAAGATAAGAGCTACGGGTGCAGACAGGCAGCTCTGAATTTGAGTGCTACTTTGAAATCACCAAATCTACTGGGTACCATTTGATCTTCCAGTATAAACTAATATTTTATGAGCAACTTCTGTGAAACAAATATATGAAGCTATTATGGAATAGATATTCCGTCTGTCTTGCTAAGATAACACGATCTACAGAAATGAAAAGAACTTCACATGTTATAACTACTGTATCTTGTCACTGTTTACAGTAAAATTTATAATCTGTCCTTGAACACAGACTGGAATGCAACATTCCTCCTTTAAATTATGAGACCATCAACCTATAAACACTTGCACTTGCTTTTCCTATGAAGTGCAACACTTTAAGGTGAAAAATACCTCACAGGTATATACGGTTTGGTAGGAAAAACATTATGTGTAATAAGATATGTAGGTTTAAACATTCTGCTAAGAAAGTTGAACTGACAGTCCCACATCTCAACTCTGTACATCCACATTACAAGTAAGTGGATGAGCATACACTTAGAAGTAGCATACACTACATTCAGTCTGAACTGCTACACTTGCTCTGAGATGGTCTGCCAGATCCTAATCCTGGAGGTTGCTGGGGAAGATTGATCAATCCTATTAGTGTTCCATCATGAGGCAAAATTAACTTTTAACTTAGTTTTTATATATAAGAGACTGTATTCTTGGGTTTCAAAATGATGCCCTTCTCATGAATTTTGCCAGTTAGATAAAATGAATTGGTATTAAAACTGTGCAAATAATCTACTAAATAGAATGTAGGATGTTTGCAGAAGGAATATAAGACACTTCCCCTAACCAAATCACAAACTTTAAATCCAGTTCTTCAACAAATAAAGTATTGATTCATTTAATTAGCCTCTGCTTAGTTCTAAGCAATTAACTTAAAGTGGAATTTCTCAAAATCTACAAATTAAGATTAATAAAACTGCTGTGGAAAAGAAAGCCCTATTGTTATTATCTAATGGGAACTGGGGCACACATCTATCCACACCTGAAGTGGAGAAATTATTTGCAAATGTCAATTTATGTATTGCAAGTAATTAGGAAAAAATATTAAGATAAATACTTTAAAAGCCTAAGTTTGTATGTTCTGATCATAGGTTTCCAAGAGAATATTGACTAAAGTCAATGCCATGACATATTCCCTAATGAATATACTCAAATGTATTCTTCTACCACACATCTCATGATTCATCTCATAATAAAAGAATGGTGCTTTTGAAATCAGTGTGTCTCAGATCAGACCACATAATTCAGTCAATCCTTATTTATTTACTGAAGCAACTGAAATGTGTAAATATGTCACAGAGATATCAATTCTGTACTGCAGGAAATACATATAAATAACAAAACAGAAAGAAAACCTCCTCTAAAAGTCATAGCATTTAAAATGCACTTGTTTGTAGCTGTTTAAAATGTAGTGTATTCAGTGATTGGGGCTTTGTTGGCACAACCACACAAAAAACCCAACCAGAAATCAACTATAGTACTAAAGGATCATATTCCAATATTTCTTTCTCATGCTATCTGTGAGCATTTTTAAGGTTAATGCTGAATATCAACATATACTATATACGGTATATCTATTTTATACCATATAAATATATGCAACTATTTCTTCAATAAAATGGAAAAAAAGCAACAGAAACTGATTACTGGAAAGCACAGTTATTGCCAGTAATTAGAGAGAAGATCATCCTTTTTCTGCTCAAATTATCAGTTTTACAATTAAAGCATGTTAAGACCACTGGATTTCCACTCATCATTGTCGGAACAAACAGTACTGTAGAACTTTTGAAAAGTGTGCTGCGTCTGGCTGAATTTGAGCTGGTTTCCTTCATGGAGCCCTGCAGGGCAATGTGTTTTGAGTAGGAGACTAAAACAGAATATCTCCTTCATAACAGCACTAAAGAGGAGCAGACTCACAAAATTTCTGGGTCACTTCCCCTCCTTGTGTTGTCTCTGAATGAAGAGATTGATACGATGCTTACTTTCTTTAATGCCCTCTAAGACTTGGCTACTTTAGCTATTCATTTTCTGATAGTTCTTGATCCACAATCTCTTTTGGACAAACTTGGCTTGTCCCATGATGCTCTTTTTTAATTCTTCTTTTTGTACTTGTGTGGCTTTGAATGCAGTATGTGAAACACCTGGGAAACATCTTGGTTCTTGACTTGAACAGTTTCCTTAGAAAAGTATGTTATTCAGAGACTGCTTTGCACAGGTCAGGTGAAAGATGGAGATTGAAAGATTATTGCTTGCTTAATGCCACTAAGAAAAGACAGGTCGGGGTGAGGAATAGAAATCTAAGAACTATAGGAACTGGAGTGAAACTAGGTCAGTTAGGGAAAGAGGGAGAGAGCTGACATTGGATGAGGGAAGAGAACTTCAAGAAAACCTTTCCCTCCCCCTCTCCTACATGAGATTGTAGTCTCTGTTTTGTTAATCTCCCCATTTCTCGAACCTCAGGGAAAACTGTGTTTTTATCCTACACACTTTAGGCTGAAATAGTGTCTGACTGTGTCTGTCCCATTTCCTACTGAACTGCTTATCACATGGTTCATGTTCCTTGCTGTGGAAGACCCTCATAGGGGGAACTCTTTGGTTTCAGAAACTTCTTAGGTATTCCCAGTGCAGAGACAATTATTCAGAGTCATAGTAGCCTTTCTACCTCATAATGGGCATTCAACCTTTCACAGTTACCTTTCATCTCTGGTCTCCCTCCATTAGCAACATATGTGCAAGAAAGACACCTAACTTCAAGAAGTCATCAAGAATTTAAATTGAATGAGTGCATGTAGCTAGACAAAAAAAGATCTCCTTCCACAACACTAAAAGCTTCCATTGCATGTGTCTGTGTACTTTGGGTTTGTCTATTACTAGATATTAGCTTTCCTAAGTTTCTTGGAGAAGTATCAATTCCCTCTACCATCAAGAGTATCAGCCAGATAAAAGCAAAATTAAAACAAGAGTCAATAAAACTAACTAACTGCATAGTATGACTACAAATTTCTGTGGTTTAAGGATGTCTGCCAAATTTAGGTCATGGATATTTGTCTAAAAAAGATAATTAGCAAACTGGAAAGGAGGGCAAATTGATGTACTTTATTTCCTATGCACATCAGCACGTCTGTTGATGACAAAGTTTGGAACATAAAAGGTGGGGAAAGCTCTAAAGCTGACACAAGGTCTAATTAAGACACATCACTTCTTTGAAATAGTTGACTATCACTAGTAGTCATAATTTCACTATCAGAGTAAGCTGAGGAGTGTTTTTATTATACTCAAAAAAAAGCGCCTTTGTAACAGACATTCAGAAAGCATTTTTTTCAGATAGTATTCATAAATGTAATCATCAGCTCCACTGAAAATGCTGCCAGAGACATCCACCTGCATGCCAGGTATCTATACACACAAGAATACATATCTGTATGTTGATTACCAGGGGAATTCTTAAAATAACTTATGTTGGTAGTACTGACTCTCAGTGAAGTTTTTATTCACGAATAGCTCAAGTTCTTTAGAAAAATCTCAAATATATTGTACAGTGAGATAAAAGATGAAATCTATCAATGGTTGCTCCAAGACAAACAACAGAACTTTGGGTTTATGATCTTGTCTGTGCTACCCCCATTCCATCTGCTCAATAAATCACACAGAGTAAACAGCAGAGAACACAGTCAGGTTGTTTTAAGGATAAAGAACTACTGGAACCTTGTTACAATTAAAAGACAGCAGTTCCAGGGAGAGTAAATCTGTCACAACTTATATTTAGCTTTTATGTCACCCTTCTCACAGATCAAAACATCAAGTTACATTCTTCTCTTTTCTTTTAAAGTACATCCGACCTGATGACGAACATTCTTTACCACATTTTCCTTTACAAATTCCATGCCTACTCAGAACTCTGCCAGCAATAATTTAATTAGTGCTATTTATTTTCTTTGCCAGATTTTCTTTTTTCTAGAGTGCACAAACGGCTTCAGTTCTACCTCCCAGGAATACAGTCTCTCTGTGTACATCACCTGCTTGGGTTTAGATTTTACTTTCCCCTTTTCTCGGCACAGTAACTCTGGAATCAAAGACATGTTTACTGGCTGTTTCACAGAAAGAAACAAGATGACCTTATAAAATCACTCAGCTTGGAAAAGACCTCCAAGACCATTGAATCTAACTACTAACGCAGCACTGAAAAGTCCACCACTAAACCATGTCCCTAAGTGCAACCTCTGTAAAACTTTTGAACACTTCCAGGGATGGTGACTCCACCACTTTCCAGAGCAGCATGTTCCAGTGTTTTACAAACCTTTCAGTGAAGTCGATCCAGTCTAAATTTCCCCTGCACAGTCTAAGGCCATTTTCTTTTGTTCTTTTAAGTACTTGAGAGAGTGATAAGGAACTCCTCCCAGCCTCCTTTTCTCAAGGCAAAACACCTCCAGCTCCCTCAGCAGTTCCTCGTAGCACCTGTGCTCCAGCTTCCCCAGCTCCGTTTCCCTCCTCTGGACACATTCCAGCACCTCAGTATCTTTCTTTTAGAAAGGGGCCTAGAAATGGACACAGGATTTGAGGTGTGGACTCACCAGTGCTGGGTACCAGGGGACAATCACTGCCCTGGTCCTGCTGGCCACAATATTGCTGACACAGGCCAGGATGCCACTGGCCTTTTTGAAGCCATGCTTGTTTCTCTGCAAAACATACCTGTTAAAATAAGTGTTATTGTACCTTATTTGACATTCAAAAATCACTCTTCCTATTAAAGCATGGGAAGAAATACATAAAACAGGCCAGAAAAAGTTATTCCAAATATGACTTTAAAGCAGAATCTCCCTTGAGCAGAACCTGTAGAATTTTTGTGATTTGCAAATGGCTTTATAAGAAGATTTTTTAAACATAAGTAAAAGAGATGCTATCTTCTATACCACTCAAAATTGAAAGACTATTTCTACCTTTTGTAGCAAATTTCATAGACAGCTGCAATCTGCCATACCTAAATTTATCCAATGCAATTTCACACACTAAGACAAATCAATTTAATAACCTGCTCCTTAGTGCCAAAATTTTTTTACTCCCCCATTTCCTTCTCTGTCAAGTCCCAACTGCACACCTTCCACTTTCTTTATACATCATTCTGACTAACACTGGAAGTAAGGACCAGATAAATCAGTTTGCTAATCTGGCAAAAAACCAGTAGCACAACAGAACTGATATTTTGCCAGGTTAGTTTCCTGGATGGCTCACAATAATACATTTGACAAGCAGCAGAATTGGAGCAAAGAAGTGTCAGAACTATGCAGCTAAGCTAGGAATAGAGCAATGCTTCTACTGTCATGTGTTAGCGAGTCAGAATAATGTTTTGTTTACCTTGGTATAAAATGGCCACTGTGTTTTCTGATAACATGGATAACAAGCAGCTATGCCTAGTGGAAAAGCTTTGCATGGGTTGCAGAAGCCTTACAGCTTTGCTCAAACAACTAACAGTGGAAGTGAAGATTTGCATGCCCCACAAACTGCACCCATAAAAATATGGAGCCTGTAGTCTAAATAATATTTATTACTAACAGCAGCAATCCACACTATATACATACAAAACCATATTACTAATTTAAGCCTGTTTGATGGTGAATTTTTTAGTGATGTGGAGGCCATTCTGGACCCAGTAGGTTGTTTTCTTTACACTGGATTTAAGACAAACTTCTTCTCATTTCATGATAAGCTAAGATGGTAATAGCTAGAGAAGAGTTTCTTTCAGAATTTCTCACTGCAATTGACCACTAAATAATCAGCTGTTTCATTAAAAAAAAAAAAAAAAAAAAAAAAAAAAAAAAAAAAAAGTAGATGTTGTATGCTATATGTTTGTAGAGAGCTGTAATGGCTAAAAATAGCTCTGATGCAATAAAAGAACTCTAAAGAAGAGGACTCAGTGACTCCAGAAAGGACTTACAATGAATTTTAACAAGCATTTGTCAGCTGAATAAATCACAATATAGAAATATGCATCCTGAAATCTGAGCCCAGCATGCCACTTCCTCAGATCTGTTACTAGTATAATCATTGTTAACAATACTGATTTTGATCTATTTATTCGGACTGAGAATGTGAAAAACCTCCAGACTTCTCATTTTCCTCTGAAATTAAGAAGAGACTTAAGTCTGACCAAGTATCTTAATTTCTCACCTCCTTGTATGGTGATACAGAACCTTCTCTGACAGCAACCAGAGACTGTACACTTCATTTTATTGTGTGTAGTGTCAGAAGGCTCTTCAGACTGGGACTAGAGAAGATGGATAGGGAGACAATAAGAAAAGGAATTAACTTTCATAGCCCCTCTTCAATAGAATGTGTTTTCCTTAAGAAAGGATATTCCTCTTAGAGTGGTATCAAGCAATGATCTGAACCATGATCACAAGCGCGCTGGTTTGGCATGAAAAGTCACCTGAGAGGAGGAGCACAGACACACACAGGGACTGCTCCCTCTATGAGAGCTTCCTCTGTGAGTTCCTGGGACCAATCAGAAGGCTGATTTAATAATTGACAGCCTGGATAACCAATTAAAAGTTATTCCGCCTCCATGAACCACATTGGCAAAGTGAAATCTTGCTCTTTTCACTCCCGTCGAAGAAGCAGGTGACAACCGGCCTGGCCCCCCTCCCAATGTGGCCTGGCCGGGCAGGGGTGGGGGAGCCACCGAGGCCTCTCTCTGTTTTCAACTAGGGGCCTTGATGGCCGGGGGTGAGAGACAGAGAAGCCGCCGCCTCTGGCTCGAAGCAGCCGCGGAAGGCGAGCCTTCCCGGCGCAGCTTGAAAATCCTTGGCACGGCTCCAGGATGGCCTGGCCCGGCTCCCTTCACCTTCTGTGTGCAATTTTAACCCTTCTAATGCTCGGATAAGACTGCAGATCTCCTGACCTCCCTTGAATGAGAGGAATAGAGCAGAAAGTATACTAAAGTTAGTGAAATAAGAGCCAAGTTTCCAGATGGGAAGAGATTGAAGAGATGCCATGGATAGGTTGGCTGAAAAACCTTTTTTGTGGGCTATGGGGGGGACTGGACTACACTGAAAAGTAATTTAAATTGTGAACAAATACCTGAGGAAGTTGAAGTGTTTGAGAAAAGGATCCTTTGCCCCGAGGGAATGGGGGTCTCTTTTCTGGAGACTGGAAAGATGAACAGAGACATTAGATGGAAAAGAATTTTTATCTTTGAACAGCTTGCCCTTAAAAGCAATATGCCAGGAGTTTTTTGATGTGACCCATAACACAGAGCTCTGGAAAGACTGTGAAGATGGGAGGAGTTCCACGATTTGCAGATTTTTCCGGGCAGATGCAAATTGTGAAAGTAAAGACACACTCTATGGCTAAAATAAAAAAGAACTTTTCTCTCTAGAGTGAACTGAAATGATTATTTAAGTGGAAAACTGACTGAAGTGTTTCTGTATCTTGTTGTTAAGAAATATGGAAGGTGGGGGGGAGGAGGGAGTGATCTGGAAATCTTATTCCGAATTTCTTATTTTCTCTGTGTTATTAATAAATTCCTTCTTTATATCCTTTTAAGTTTTAGGCCTGCCTTTTTTTTACTCCTAAATCCTATCTCAAAGAGAAATTGAGTATATTAAAATTGGCAAACCCAAATCAAACCAAGACAACAAGTATGGAAGCTGGGAACAAGGCTTCCAACAGGAAGAAAAGACCTCAAAGGAATAATGAGATTTGCTATGTTTAGTACAAAGGTAAAGAATGTCCAGATGCCAGAGCAACTGTTTCAGGAGTGGGGTTTTGGCCCTTTATTTGCAGACTTTGTTAGCTTGTGTTAGTAATAGGAAGATACTCCTTCATCGATGGTTTGCAGCGCAGTCCAATTCGGTGGGCAGCACCTAGGAGGATCCAGTACCCAGCAGTCATTACTGTAGGTAACACCTGCAGTTATTTGAACTTCTTTGGGAAATCCACAGAGACTACTAGGATCAGTGAAGAGTAGCAACAATTCCCAGTGCTGCAGAAGCTAGAGAAGTTGCATCTAAGCACCCTGAAAAGAAATCTAGGAGAAGACAAATTGAGTGCCATACCAAAATGAACTTCCATTTATCTCTGCATTCTAATAGCAGCTTAGGAATAATATGCTCTATTTCAGGACAATTTAACATAGCTTCAGTACTGCTGCTGGATCACTGGAAATAATTACCTGAAGGCCTGATGTTAGAGATTAATTCACAACCACAGAAGGACATGCTTCCTTTTCTTAAAAAACAGCTTGTCTTTTGAGACCTGTTAACTTGTGACAGGTAGAAATACCAATACCTTGTGAATCTTTTTAAAAGTCAAGAAAGCAACAATACCATTAAGTGACTTGGACTCATCACAGGAGAACTTGTTCTACACCACTACATAAATATTAAACAAATTCAGTCTTCCCTTCCTTTTGTGTTCCCTAAACAAGAGAGTCCGATCCAAACCAGGTACCTTTGACACTACCAGTAAATGAACAAATAAATAATTAGGTGAATTTCTCTGATGGCAGCCAAGTAGTCTGCCCTTTCACTCCATCAACAGTACTGTTAGAAATACCAGCCAAACACAATGTATGTATGGAAAGAATTCCCTTTTCCTCACGTGGCATACAGCAGACTGAATTTTGCAGTTCTGTTAAAAGTATTTTTACACGGTACTGTGGAAAACTTTGAGCCACTAAAAACTATATTTTCCTTAGTTTGCTAAAAAAAAATCCCACATTATGAATTATACTTTGAGATGTAATACTTAATCTGTTACATCTTTACTTGAATTTTATTGCTTGATTTCAACAACTACAAACGTAGTCTGCAACAAGACTGGCTTAAATGAGTAGTGTTTTGGGAGTAATCTTAGGGCCTGTTTCCCTGCAAATTTATTAGTCCAGAAGTAGGTTTTTTTATATAATATGTACTGCAAAACTTAGAGCCAAGTGGAGAAATCTCAGTTAAAATTAATAAATAAGTAATTATTTTTATGGCACCCTCTGTCTTCAAAGCAGTTTTCATTAACTCAGGGCTCAATTAAGCAAATGAGGCTCTCTGTGACTAAGCTGAGAAGCATGTTATGACATATCTTCCAAAAAGATCAAATTCCCTGGTAATCCTGATGCTCTTGTTTGATTAAGATACTAGAACTGGAAGAAATTTTTTCATGAATGAGGTAGAACTTCACTAGCAAATAGTAGAAGAGATTTTAAAAAGAAATAACATTTGGAAAACCATTATTTTCCCTTCTGCTAACTCTATAATCCATTTTTATAGAAAACATATAGGGAATTTTATATAAGCTTAGGGATATAGCTGTTTTTCCACTTTATATGCCATTCCTGTGGCAGGAGACATGCAGGTTTAAATTAATTCTACACGAACCTGTATTGATTCAGGCTTTGCACCTGATTTTTCCTCAAAGGAGAGATTTGTGGAGATACAGGATGCCTAGCCAGTGACAGCACTGCTTCTAGAAAAGTAACATTGCTGAGATGGAAAGAAGAGTTCAGGAGTCAATCTTCTGCAAGGTCTTCTTCCTACTTCTACCATGAAATACCCAATACCCTCACTCTGAAGATATCAGTGAAGTTTCCAGGGACAAAGCCCTGGATTTTTAACTTTGCATACCTCTAAAAAGAAAAAGAAACCATGACTACTAGACTTGCACTTCCCAGATATGGATAAATTCACGGACACTTTCTTCTTTGCATTTGCACAGAATATATTCAATCTACTTCACATAGGTAAGAAATAAAGAGTAGAACTATCAAAGCAAAGCTTCTCACAAAACTCGAGGTTTAGTTGAGTTTTGTGAGAAATTCTGGATAGAAATTGAGGTTTATGAAAATGCAATTGTTCAGACCAAGACTACCCAAAAATGAAGAAACCAAAGTTTTAGTAAAGTTACATTAGGCACAGCCTTGTTTTTCACAAGATTTTTTACTTTGTAAGCTGCCTTGGGTTCGTTACATTTAGAGTTACCTCGGGAACAGGGATAGCAAAAGAACCAGAAATTGTTTTACCACTATTTCATACAGCATTGTCCCCTACTTTAAATACATAATTTATTTGGCTACAAAATGTTTGCATAAAACATTGCTTTATTAATTCTGTATTCTGTAACTTTTAGACCTTCCTGTAATAGTCTTTCTCATTTTTTTTCCTTGCTTTATATATATTTTCACTGAAGTGGAAAACATTGGAACCATGCTAGACTAAGAAAATTATGTAGAGACACATTTTTAAATACATTACATTTAAATGTTCATAATTTTTTCTTTAATTTATTCAAATTTTAATTACCTTTTAATTGAATTTATTCTGTATAGACTTCTAAGTTAAAAATCCTACTGTATTAAAAACAACATATAAATTATTGGCACCGAAGTACCTTTATAATTAACAAAAAGAAATAAGCACTTTTACCTTCTTCTTTGGGAAGAGATGAATTCTGTCCTAAAATCACTTATTTCCCACCATTCACTTGGAAGAGTCTAAATAATTGCATACATAATCATCTAACTGCATTGCAGCAATGAATTTATTTATTGCTAGCACGACATTCACAACTTGCTCATTACCACTTTGCTGTCCACTTTTACTTTTCAGGCTGGAAATGATCAATTCTATTTTATCTTAACCAATATATGCCAAAATCATATGCTACAACCTCTATCAGAAATTGTTCTTTGTACCCCTTAGGGACCTGGTTAATTCCTCAACAGCACATCCTTTTCCAGTCCATCTCACAAAGCAAAATTGAAGTAGAACGTGAACATAACAACTGTAGCCTTACCTGAATATTTGCAGAAGGTAATTCCCATCCCTGTGTTACAAATACACAGAGATGGTGCATATTCTGAATGAGAAAGGATACATTCGTATGGCTCCTGTTCTTGTTCCAATTGCCAGAATTTTCTGAACTGGGTCAAAAGCTAAGGCAGTGGGTAGGTAAGGAAAACCATGGCGAACGGTCTGAAACAGAGCAAAGGAACAGAGTGACTGAAATGCAACCACAGAGAACAGCATGATTGTTTTGTGCTTATGTTTTCTGTATGTTGCAGCATTTTCAATACATTTCATGAGAAGTATTTAAAAATATACAGAATTTTGAATACAGAGATGAATTTTTTTCACATTAATTTCTAGTTATGCTTTCCACTCAGTAATATTTTGAGTGGTTTTATTGCAACAAAGTAGATTGCAAAGTGTATGTTATTATACAACTTGTATATATTGCTGAAGTGGTGTATTGAAAGATAACCTTAATATGCAGGGCAGCTGAACTGTAAACTGGAAAAAAAAAAGACACATAATATGCTTTCAAAACACTGTCAGAAACAACGTCAGCCTCAACAGAACAGCTCCAGAAGAAAGAAATGGAATATGTCCAGGGGAAAAGATCCAATAAGCTGAATCGAGTCTATGAGGTAAAAACCCTTAATACCAATTTAATAAACAAAGATGCCAGAGAAGATGTTCTCAAAATGAGCAACAGAACCACTCACCCTTTCTTAATCTTTATTTATAATACTATGCTTTTAATTCTAATTTTTTACAGAGATACTTTGGGGAATAAATAAACTGAGCATGATACAACACATCCTTGAAGACTGTCTCAGTGTTTTGATTTACCTTAACCTGGAGGTTATGACCAACATGACTTGCCCAGTCTTATGAGGAAGAATCTGATGAGGGAGAACACTAGCATAAGAATAAAATAGAAAATAAGTAGACTATAAAAATACACATAAAAATAAACTGTAATTAAATTTGTGTGTGGCACTGCTTACCTAAAAATGGCAAAAAATTTTGCTAATTTTTAGTATAATAATAATGGTTTATATTATTTAACAAAATAAAACCTTGAACTCTAGGACTGACTTTTTTTACTAAGTGGTTGGGATTGGAGAGGAAGTGCTTTGAACTGAATGAAATTTAACTTTTTTAAGCTATTTTCCTCTTCCTTGAAATTATCTAGTTCAAGAACTATGTCTGCTGAAGCATTCAACAGACCCTATGGAACAACTTCAACAAAAGGTAGTCCTTAATTGCAGACCTGTTGAGTAAAAGGCAGCTGATGATTCCACAGCTGTATCACTCCAACTCCTCGATTACAGCTGGGAACACTTGAACTGATATTCACAAGCAGTTTGGGAACAACTAAATGTATGTTTTTCAGCAAATAACCACTTCCTTAAGAGAGATCTTACTTGTCTTGTATCTTAATTACTGCTGATAAGGGAAGTTGTTTAAGAAATGTCTAATTATTAGTTCCTAGGCTGAAAAAATCCAGAAGCATATACTACTTCAGAAGGCTGTAGAAAAGTAACTCACTTTTTATATTAATGTAGGCTTTTATCAAAGATCTCAATTTTGTTTCTGGTTTGCTTTGCTTTGTGTTTTGGGTTTCTTTAAACTTTCTTATCTTCCTAAGTGTTAGGATTACTGAAATATAAAGGTTTTATTCTGATATCTAAGATGGGACCAGACTTACACAGTCAAGAAATGTTTTTACCTCTCATGTCACAAAAACATCAGGAATCATGGATTATAATATTTTCTAGTGTGTTGAACATGTGGCATTACTAATCTGCTATTATATTTAAAATTTCTGTATTCCGGTTCTTCCTTATCTAAAAAAAACCTATATATTTCACCAATTATCTTTTTTTAATTATTGATTTTAGAAAGCTTCTCTGTAATAAAGTTTGAATTCCTATCAGTTTCAGTCACAGTAAGCTTCTCTGATGTTTAGCCACAGCTGGAGTTTTCAGTACTATTTTTAAGATCTGAGAATGCAAAGATAAATATTTTTAAAGACTTACTTGCATCCTTGCCTACATATTTAGGATCTGCACTGTATTTTCAGTATTTCTGCAATCTAGAGTCAATCTTTCCATTTGGAAATTTTAATTGGGTCTTGTATTTGAGATAATGTCTTAAAAGAATAGTGATGTACATCTTTTCAGGATCCTAGCTCAGTAAAATTTTTGAACCCTAGGATTGACTCAAAAGTGCTCTTTCTATTTTGTAGCCATTTTTCAAATTTGAGTATTTTGACTAGTTCCAGTTCGGAGGTTTTTGTGAATGCAAAATTCTGCCATTTGTAAAATATTTTTTTAAAAATGTTGAAATCTATTGAATATCCAGGTAAATTACACTTTTCAAGTAAAATATTTATATTCATTTTGTTCCAAAAGAATAAAACCTTTTCAGAAGGAAAGCCAAGTTATACAGTACAAAGTTAGGGTAGAGAAGATGTCTCTATAACTGAGGGTTTGCCCCAAATTAGAGCAGCCTCAGAAATTATTCTGAAAATTAAACCTATTCAACAAAAGAACTTGGAAAAGCTGTAACACTCCAAACTCCCAGATTCTTGTCTTCAGCTTTGGTCCAACAAAAGCTTTTTGGTCTTTTCTTTTTCCAAGGACTGTGGGAAAAATTGACATGAAAAACCAGCACTTGGAGTAGACTTTTCAGTTGTGCATTGATACAGCTCATGTGAACCTAAGTGTAAGAATGAGTAACTGTTCTAGAACTGTGTCTGGGCTTCCTTACAGCATTTACTAATATAGATGAAAATTAAAAGAAGGCCACAAAATTAACATGCTCCTAGGGTGACAAAATTAAAAGTACACTTCTATTTTATCTGAATTGTGTCCACTAGGAACAAGATAGAACAAGACTGTCAATGGCACTCTATCAATGGTGGTCAGAAACACAAAACAAAGTTGTTGGGGTCAACAGCTGGCAAAAGCTGATGTATTCTTAAAAATCAGTCTGTGTTCAAAGAAATATAGGGAGGCCTCACTACTTCAAATACCCCGAGAAAGAAGCTGCCCAGGAAGGGGGAAAAAAAAAAAAAATGAGAGAGAGAAAAAACCAGACAGCAGATGGAGCCAGGACTACTTTTCTCCACATTATCCGGCTTCTTTTTATGTCTCGTTTTTGGGCACGCTGTCTCTAGAGGCAGTCTGTGCTCCCTAGGACATACGGTTTCCATGTAGTATGGAAAATAATTTACTTGAAACAGAAGAATTACAAATGCAGATACAATTTCAGCATAAATCTGTGTTCAGCTTAGTTATTTTCTCTTAAATTATCTTTTAAATAATTTTAAGCAGTAAATTACATGTATATATTATTAATCTTTACAGAGCCAATTTACCTAAATTAATACAGGAAATTGATTATTTGGGCTTGCTAGTAATCTACCAATGAATATTTTAATATCATGTAGAAAACATAATAGTCTTTTTCAGTCTCAGATACTATGAGATATTTCATTAGCTGAAAAAAGAAATCGCACTAGTACTAATATGCAGTATCCAGTACAATTGTTCACCTGGTGCATAATGCAAATCTTCAGTATAAGAATTTTCTTAACTTTTATTCTGTGGTAGTTTATATCGGACTTCAAAGACACCTTTTTAATAAAAGTGATTATAGCATTTTCTAAATAGCTCCAGAAAACACAGAACTAGATCAAATTTTAAATTGTATCAACTAATAAATAGGGTTTATAGTCAAAAGTGTTTCCGACAGTTTGCATAAACTTAAAATTTGTAACTTTTCTACTAATATTTTATAGATACCCTGTTTCATTTAACATCTGACAGCAAAACTGATTTATCTAGGTAAATAATTTTTGAGAATATGTACATTTTTAAAAGTTTAACTCTGTGGTCTATACCTGTGGCTCAGTATGTAGTCAAGTTCCAAATTGTCACCAATGCACCACATGCAAAAATATCATTGAAGAATAATTGATTGCTTTACAGAACAGAGGATGAAGTGTTGACTGAAACCTCTCCAGCCTTTTGCTCAGCTATGTAGGAAATTAAAAAATGTCAATGACGCCAGCATTTTCACCACTTCAATACTATTTTTAGTATTGTGATGGTCCAAGATTGTAGTGATAAAAATGAGTGCTTATACAAATGAGATGCTGTGTATTATACCTCTACAAGACTCTGACATCCCTCATTTATGGACCTCTGTGTCTGTAATCTCTGACTGGTAAGCCTGATCCCTTCTCATGAAAAATGGAAAGAAGACAAGGAATCAGCAGGCTTCCAACCAAAGTAAACAACATAAGACCGGTAAAATTTTTGTTAGTTAAATTTTTATTTTTCAAAGTAATGTTTTTTGTAAAAATCACAGCTTAGCTACAACTTTTCAAACCCAAGTTATTGATTCCATCTTGCTCTCAACCTCTAATAGGAACCAGGGCTTCTGACCATGTTCACAGAATATTCTAAAAAACTACCTTTTTTTTCTCTTAGATAAAGATACCCACAGATAGTTCTTCTTCTTGGTGTAAAGCTAGAAACAGTCATCCGGAAAAAGCCATTTACAAAAGGGACTCTGTGCCTCTAGACTGGGAAAGCTGATTGCTGTCCCTGACAAGATGGTAAAATAAAGAGTAATAGAGCACACAGATAAAGATTGTTGCAGAAGTCAGCACAGTTTCTTCAATGGGAAATCATGTTTGACTAGCTCTCTCTAATTCTATGAAGCTGTCAGCATGCAAGTAAATAAAGGCAACATGAATATACACAAGTTTTCCAAAAGCCTTCCGATAACATTCCACAGCAATGTTATTAGAGAAACAGAATTGCTATGGGACTGAAGAAATGTCTTTGAGGACTGAAAGCTGGTTAGATCACAGAACACAAAGGATACACTTTATGGATTTTTTAACGTGAAGAAAATTTGCAAGTAGAGTTCTCCATGCTTGGGCCAATTTTATAATTGTCTTTAATGACCTTTAAAAGATAATGAACTCTGAAGTCTCCGAGATCACAGCTTCAAGTAAGCTCCTTTGGAAAGTGAAATTCAGTACTGCTAGTGACAAGCTTCTGAAAGACTTCACTAGAGTGACTTAAGTGGGCAAGAAGTTGATAAATGACCCTCAGTGTGGGTAGATGTAAGATATCTAGAAGAAAAAAAAATCTTAACTAGATCTGCCCAATGCTGAATTTGGAACTAGCATTTACAACTCAACAAAGTAATTTTTAGGTATGGCTGTCATTCCTCTGAAATATTTGGTTTAATGTTCAACAGCAACACCAAAAAGCCAAGTAATACTGGATATTATGAGGAAGAGAATAAGGAATAACACAGAATAATTTTGCTGCTACAGAAAAGCTGTGTGAGCCCATTACTTGAGAGCTTTATGTGGGGGGGATATGACTAAGACTTACATAAACAAGTGAGTGAGTTAGCTAAACATATTTGTCAAAGCCTTGAAGGCATTCAAAAGAAATTAAAGATTAGTTTAAAATGGGGGGATAAAAATGGGACAAAGTCATTGACATAATTGATAAATGGATTTTAAAAGGACCAGCTAAAGATATGCCCTCCAACATATCAAATCCAGTGATGGTGAATGATGGGAGACTGGAAAAGGAATGGACTGCAGAAAGTGATGTAACTTATTACCCTCCCTAGGTGACAATTCTGCTGCCGTTGTCACAGACTGACTGCTGGGAGATATGGACCATGGGTCTCGGCAGGCTGTTTCTTATGAGCTTATTATCCTTGCCAGTAGCAGTGAAACAGAGAAGAAAAAAAAAGAGATCAGTATTGCAGGAGCAAAATACAGTAAAGGAAAAAAATATTGAAAATGTGGGCACAAAAGAGAAGTGTTATTGAAATAGGAATATGGGGGCAGGGAGAAAATATATATAAGAAACAAGCAGAATTTCATAATATTTCCCTACAAAGACTTCTAGCATAGAAGAATAATAGTTTTAGCAATAGGGATATTTGGTTTGTTGTTTAATTTTTAAATTATGGAGCTTACTTTGTTATAAAAGGTTACTTTGTCAGTTATTGTAGAATTTTGAGAAAGTAGCTGTCCTGGACATAAAACAGACTTCAAATTCAGCCTGAATTTTAAAAGTTTAGTTTCACAAATATTACACATTGATAATTATATGAAAAATAGGAGTTATTTTAAAATGAGTATTTGAAATTAACTGACTTGAATATTATATATTCTTGTACAATGAACATACAAAATATTTTTTTTCTGTAACAAAGATCTCTGCAGATACTTCAGAGATGTTTTTTTCCAGTGTCATTTCCAGTTCTGCAAGCTGGATGTTAATGACTATTAAATAAGGATGGTCCTATTTAGATGTGATTCATATACATACAAACAGCCAAACTAAGCAAACCATAGGGGAAAAAAAAGGCTACTGAATTTCAAAAAGCATTCACCTCATGCTCGTCTTTTGAAATACACTGTAGTGTATCAAAAATACAAAATTAATATAATTTAGAAAGGAAAATCCACAAATAAATAAAATTATGTTGATCCATAAACTTCATTATACCCAGCTCAGGTGAGGTTGGAAGGGAACTCTGCAGACAGACTGTCCAGCCCCTCCTGCCCAAAGCTAAAGGGGTTGAATTTCAATATCACTTTCTGGATCTATTTAAATCAGTGTAGCTATGGCCAAGCAACTGCTTGGCAACTACACCATCCTGCTACAACCACCACAGCACTGAGTTACAGCATAAGTTACAGGGTAATACATGAATATAACCATCCCAAGGGAAGCATTGTGCCCTTTGAAGAAATCGCAAGTCCAAGGGAGAACGATGTATGCAAAATTCTTCCACTTCTTGCCTTCTATTATTTCTATAAGAACTCTGAATTCTGAAAACAAACAACTAAATAACCAAAAACATTCAACCAAACAATAAACCACAGGCAAATATACAAAAGGGGGAAAAAATAAGACCACAATGAAGGAATTGTACCCCACTGTACAGTAAATATGGTATAATGTACTTCCCACTATTGCTATTTAAAATGGCAAGAAGAAATAGGGCATCAGAATATGGAGAAATGTCTTGATAATCTATAAAACTATATCTATACTTGTCTTTAATGTAGAATTATTAAAAAACCCAACCCTAAACTACTGATTGCAAAGTTCATTTTGGTCTACCTAGTTAAGCAAGACTTCAGTCCAAATGGAAACTCTTTATAATCAAAATAATTCAAATAGCAGTTCCATTGATTTTGTCATTGCATAATTTAACTGTATTACTCTAGAACTTGAGACAGGCTGGTTCAGAATATCATCTGCCTGATGGAGATCTGCTTTAGGGGCATTTACAAGCACTGTAAAATCATTCAATTTATCTGATAGCCCTGGAAGGAAAATCTTTTTGTCTTCACTATGACTTCAGATACAGAGAATAAGATAATTTCATAACTTTAATGAGAAATTAAACAAAAATAAAACTGTTTTTATTAAGTTTACATCAGACCAACAGAATAATAACTCTAATTAATTTTGCATGACTTCCCATTTTTAAATTTTCTGAAACTTCACTACTTTAAACTAATAATGTTCTGTTCTGTTATGGATGATTGTGGTTTCTGTTCTGAAACAAATGCTTTGGTTGCTGCTTTCAAAATATTTTAGTTTAAAAAAATAATCAGCCATACTGGGGGATTGAAAAAATGTTACTGCTGTGAAAAAGTTCTTGAAGGGTGGGGGGTTTAGGCATGGGAATGGCAGGGGAGGAAACTAGAGAAAGAGAGTGTTAAAACTTTACTGTGATCTAGAGATAATCTGTATTATTGGTTTATTACGGTGAAAATCTGTTTTGCAATGTAATTTGGCATTCTTGTATACAAATGTAATTACCAGATTTCATTACTAGTATTTACAATGTTGTTTACTATTTAATAATAATTCATAATTAATCTTCTTCTTTTTCTGTACACATGCTGTATGTATGCAACTTGATGGGTTTTTGTCTGATGTTGAATTGAGAATTTAATCTGAAAATAATGGCCAGCAATCACCAACTCACACAGGGTGAAGTTATATTCCAAATGAAATGCAGGTATTTCGTGGCAGGTTTTTTCCCTCTCACAGCAGTGAAATCCAGCGGATCTTGCACATCACTGCTCCCCCTTGCATTACCTATGAAGCTACCGTGGACACGGCTCACAGACACAAATGAAGACAGTACAGCCAAGGATTGTAAGAATCAGATCTCTGTTTACATAACCACAGGCTACTTTTCTGCCTTTGCCTCATTCAGGGAGCGTTCCAGAATATATGTACGGACAAACAATGAATAAAGCAGGAATTTGTGGACTCAGTAAAATTAAGTTTTATCCACAGCTACAATGGAATGTGTCTGTAACACAAGTGATGATGGACAGCTGTAACGGAAAGCACATCTCCACCCTGAAGGGATACAATAGATGGAACAGGATGAACAAAGCAGAGACCAGAATTCATTAATATATTGATATTTACTATTTTTATAATGTTCAGTGGATAACACAGATCTTCTCTCAGGAGCTGTTGCAAAGAACACAAACAGAATAGCATTCATCCTCCTCACGTGTTGTATACTGTTCAAAACAAATGTGGGGGAGGACAGGAACAAAATACAAGCAGACACTTCAAGAAAATAAAAAGATGCAATAATGACTAGATTACCTCACATATAGACATAACTGGATACTAGCTGAATAAGGGACCTGACTTCTGAGTGTGTGACCTCACAGCATTCTTACATAACAGAATTTTAAATTAAATAGAAGAAATTATTTTTAATTTATTGGAATCAAATTTTGCAAGAAGACATGCTACCATACACACATGCATCTACTTATATATATCACAGACTTCAGTAAGGCTCCTTCTGAGTCCATGTATTCACCAACTCAGAACCTTGAATATTGAGGCTGGGTTTTTTCATTACTATATACAACTTAACTTAAAAGGAATCATAAAGAGTGCAGCTCTTCAGACTTTGACCCTAGCTACAGATGACAGATTGCCTCTAGTATTTTTTATTATTCATAGTCTTTGCTGGTGATCTGTTAGGAATGGACACAACACTGCACAAAGATAACATCTTATAACATTTAAGCATACTTGCCAGCCATCTGTACCTAATAATATTGCTTTCTCTCCTCTCCACAGATGCACATTACTTGTATTTCTAATCTTACAGTCCTCTGATTTTCCCCTATAATGAATCTAGCACACATTTTGACAAATTAATATACCCCATAAGCTATTTTTCTAAGCATTTTTTCTTAGAATAGCAAACACACCTCTATATTAATGTAATTGAAGAAGGTGTATTAATTCATTCTCTACTGCTTCCTTTTCTCTGTTAATAAAGTGAATATACTAACTTGTCACAGTATTTTCATACAGACTTCAAAAATTGTTTTGGGGATAAATCATAAATCCCACCAGAGAGTATCAGATGTCTCAGAATAGGAAGCAGATATGAGTGGATATTCATCTAAATGAAGTGAGAATGGGGTGTATCTTGGATTTAGTCCAGCTCCACTGAGGACAGCTGCATGTTTTACACAGAATATGCATTTCTATCTGGAAAAACAAATCTTCATATTTTTAGAACCTCTCAGTAATTACTTGTCATCTCTTTAAAAAATTAAGTGTAAGTATTTTCTTTCAGAAGTAAGTTGGGGGCAAAGTTGCTTATACAATCAACTTTTTATGTGACAGCTCTTCAATGAGAACACTGTGAACCAGACAGACCTCCATCCTCCTACAAGAGATTAAAAATTGCTTTTCCGACTGCAATAGTGAGAAAAATTCTCATTAACTACCTGGTGATCCACAGGGGAGGAATAATATAGCCAGTGTTCCCACTAGAGCTGAAGTGGTTCAGCCTGGAGGAGAGAAGGCTCCAGGGACACCTTGTGGCACCTTCCAGCTAAAGGGGGCTAAGATAAAGCTAGAGAGGGACTTTTTACCAGGGCATGTAGTGAAAGGAACAATGGCTTCAAACTAAAAGAAAGTAGATTCAAATTAGATATTGGGAAAAATTCTTTACCATGAGGGTGGTGAGGCACTGGCACAGGTTGCCCAGAGAAACTGTCGATGCCCCATTCTTAAAAGTGTTCAAGGACAGGCTGGATGGTGCTTTGAGCAACCTGGTGGAAAGTGTCTGTGCCCATGGCAGTGGGTTTGGGACTGGATGATCTTCCAACATCTATGATCCCAGGGATTAAGAAAAAAACAACTAAAAAACTTGCTAACCAACAACAAAAAACCCATTTGAAATGGCACACAAAATTAGAGCAAATATCTTAATCTTTAGGTTTCCCTTCGTGAAATCAAGAGTTGAACTCAGTGATCCTCAAGGATCCCTTCCAACTCAGGTTATTCTGTGATTCTTACATTGTTAAAAATTCAAGGCCAACCATAAAAAGCAGAACAATTAGAAATATGTGAAATAAGTTAATCTATGCAGTATGAATTTGCTCTCTTGTAAGGATTAAATTATCTTTTTCTGCCATAGTACAGCGGAGCCAGAAATCCATCTATAATAATTTGAAACAGAAAGGAAATTCAGTTTTCTGGCTATCTAAAGTGGGCATATAAATGGAAAAACCAACCTAAAGATCACTCTGCAGTTGTGCAGAGTATGTGCAATAGAATGTGAAAACAATGGAAGGCTCAATGGGAAGACATGGGATAAGTTAAATATGCTAAAAGAAAAACAGATGCAAAGCAGATCAAGCTGGGAATTCAAAATAGTGGACCCGTAACATTTTGGATTTTCTGTGGCACCTATACTGCAGAAATAATATTATTTCCATCTCACAGAAGTATTATGAAGGTCAATTCATTAATGTTTATGAAGCTTTCAGAACTACAGTGGTGAGCACTTCTTTTGGAAAAGTCCATGGGGAACTTAATGTTCAGGCATGCTCTGAGTTTTGAGTATGCAAAGAAATACTGAAGTACTTTCCTATGAGAAAACACTATTTTTTCTGCTAATTAAACCTATAGAATAAATATGGGATCATGTAATTAAAAGTTGTTTGCGCAAAGTTATTTAAGACATGTGGAATCTCTTGAGTGCTTTATTCAGCAGCCTTAAAGGTCTGGAAATCATTTGGAACATGTAATTGCATGTGTTGGCAATAAAGGGTGCGCACTACTTCATTTAGGATTAATAAAACAAAAAGACAGATATTTGTGCAAAAACCCCAAATGAGTGAATCCAGTTATACTACTACGGTTACCTTAAAGTCTTCAAAATACTCTCAAAAGAAGATTTAAATGTGCTATGCACTTTCCCATAGATAAATCCTATTTCTAACTAACACAAACATTAAGAAAGAAGAATACATTATGCTCATTACAAATTTCATGAAATTACTATAATCTAATTTAGAAGTGTCATTTATGACTCTGTGGTTTTAAACAGAATAGGGTTCTGCACTTAACTTTAGAGCCAAACTCAGGTATATGGGAAAAAAATCCTTCTTAACGTTATCTTATTTAACATTTAAGTATTAAGTGAACTTAAGAGTTCATACTAATTTTAAAATGGGTTTTCACTGAAATGTAGCACTTCGCAAACATTTTATTTTTTGTTGACCTTAGCAAGGAAACAAGACAGACTAACCAAACAGCTCAAACTGACTACAACACTGTGGGCAGCTTATAACAAGGATTTTTCTTTTCAATTCTTCATAACCAAAAATGTGCTCCTGCAGCATTGTGCTTAAATTGCCATTCCAAAATTTATCTTCTCTGTTATCACTGAACTGTAGCATCAATGTTGCATTTGCAGTTAAAATACCTACTTGGTTGTTGTCAGAAGGATTAAATGTTTATCTTCAGAGGCTGACAAAATAAGATATTACTACCTATAAACTCTGGGAATTAAAATTTAAGACTATCTGATAGGAAATCCAGATAATTAAGGCGTTTAACTTGGCTACTCACTGACTATATCTTGATGGCCTGTTTTTGCCAAGCATAAGCAAAATTAGGAAGGCACAATTGCAATTGGCCATGGGATTCCATATCAGTTTTAACAAAACCCTGAAACTGTTCTGGCCTCTATGGGTTTTGCATAAAGACTGGGTGATGAACATACCTAAACTATGACTATATTATTAATATAAACAATACAGTAAGAGTTACAGGATGTTTATTGGATTGCAAGACTACCCAGTCATAACACTGGAGATCAGTTAGGAAAAGAAGAGAAATCTCATGCTTTGGAGTTCAAAGGCAGTCCATAACCATTTGCAAAGCAATTGTTTGAGATTAAATTGCCAGTTCTTGGACCTTTTTGTGGGTATCCAGCTGCTGCCCACTGCAAAAGAAATCGTGTTAGAGTAGATTAATTGTATACCTGGTAAAGTACAACTGTTACTGTGCTCTTAACTGAGGTCTTGATTTCAAAGTTATTAACCTCTACAAATTCAATTCAACTCTGATTGTTCTCCAAGAAAATCCTGAGTAGTTCTACATAAGAGACTTATTTTCATGAGGAACAAGTATTTCACATACAATGTACACCTTCATTTTTATTCACTTTTTCCCAACTGTGTCATCCCCTAACAAGCAATTTTCTAAAAAAGTAATAAAATCACTGTTTTCTCCTTTTATGTTCCCTCTGCTAAAATTCTACTCAAATGATTTAAAACATCCTAACTGTGAGCTTCTCACTTCTTTTATTAAAAGCAGATCTTCCCCATTGCCATATTTTAGTTCCTAGATAGTCTGGACAAACACAGGTGAGCCTAAAAATCCTTGCCAGAGGAAAAAAATAACACATATACATAGGGAAAATACAAATAAGCAAACCCAAGGAAATTAGGTCTATCACAATTAAAATTAACATAGACTTTAGTAGCTTATTCTACTGGATCGTGCCTAGTTTTAGGATGATGCTGCTATATAATACATTCAATTCAACCTGTGAATTCAATGTGAACTATAATCAATATTTTCATGATTTCCACTTGGATACCCAAATCCCAAGAGCAGCCCCTAGATGCAGCCTAAACTGTACCTCAGCTTCCTGTTGTCACAAAATAGGTATGACAATATTTCACATTGCTTGAGTGATTTGAAAATGGTGCCATTGATTCATTATTACAGCTACGAACATATAAATTTATCATGCTTAAAACAGGATGTAGCTATATGTAATAGTTTCAAGAATATTTCATCACATTAATGATTTAAATATAAATGCTGGAAGTAACTCATTGAGAACATCTCAGTGTAAAATATTCAGTTAACTTCTCTTAAATGCTAATCTGCACCTCAAAAGGACACTGTGGCCATAACCATCCTAAAAATGCCACAAAATGGAGAGCTGGCTTTCAGCTGTGTTGCAAATGAAATCAGGTGTGTTACCATTCAAAATAGTGTTCTACTAGAGGACTGGATCTGTGTTTTTAGCCAAGCAGACTTCCCACAAACTTCAGAAAGGCAATTTATTTAGATAATAACTGTCAGGAAAGGCCCTTCAATTCTTAAGTATGAGTCAGCTTTTATGTTTCACTTCTAAATGAGGATTTTTATAGTCAACAAATAAAGGAAAACCAGTCTGAGGTGCTATTTAGGCTGTTACCCAGATGCCTTGACCCTGCAGATAACAAACCAAAACTGCCATTAGCTTTACTCAGTTGTGTGTGCAGCAGGATCACAGATTACACACAGATCCTTAAATATGCAGCCCGTATAACTTATGTAACAGAACATGCAAATACCCAATTGAAATACCAGACGTGCTGCACAACAAAAGCTTGGAAAGGACGGAATTTGGGTTATGTGCGTGTCGGTGTATTTTTAATTCGACTCAGACTGAGGAACAAATTCTGACTGGGCTCTGGCCCCTGGGGCAGGCAGGGGAAGCTGTGCCTGTGCCAGGCCCCACTGGCCCCAGTTCCCTGGCAACAGTGCCCTCACAGCTTCTGGGGCTTCCTTCAAACACGCTCCTGGTGCTCCTGAAGTGCTACAAGAGCTGCTTAAGTGGAGCCCGTGGAATAAACACTGCAGAGTGTCAGGAGCACATGATCACCAAGTGTTTTGGAAGTTTGCTTTCAGCATACCTTTGCATCTTGGAAAAAGGAAGCCGGTATTTTGTGTACCATAGCCTTCTGCAGTAACATGCATTCATAAGCAAGTGCTGCTGCAAGCAGCTAAAAGGTTTCCTACATAAATATTTACTTTGTTGAGGACATTTTAACATGAGAGGTAATACAGGCAATATTGGCTACTGAAATGTTCTTCAAATGACATATTCCTTTACACATATTCCAAGCAGATCTATCAGGACATAACACTAACTGTCTTCAAGTAATATCAAAGCAAACAAGTGAAATAATGGCGATTAGGGGAAAAAAAAATATGTTCATCTTATGTTGCTTGTTTTCACAAGTATTACACACAAAATAAGAATATATCTCACTAAATACAGATCTTTGCCCCATCACATGACTTAAACATGAAAAACCATGTTCAGTTTTAGCCTTACTTAGAAATCTTTGAACGTTAGACGTTCTAATGATATTTTAATGTACCTTGATGTTTTGTGTTATCTTTTTACTGATGTGACAAAAATGGGAAATCACTGTACTGAATACCTGGAGTTTCACAAAATACTAAATTACTGTGTAAATAAGCAAAAGTAGTCAAATCCAAGCGTGGGAAGCATGTTTGATTCTAATGCACTCATCACTGACACTCTATTAAACTACAGAATCATTTGAGTCAAAAGGCTGGAACCTGTTGTGGTTCAGGATGGCAAAGAACTATAAGAAAAAAATAATTAGAATTTTGTAGAACCCATTTAAAGATCTCTGAGTCTTTAAGCCATAGGGGCTCATCCTTCTCTCCTTGAACTCTGCAAGTTGAACAGAATTAGAAACATGGTATCTGAGATCAAGGAAGCTGTGTGTTTCACAAGGACCAGATCTGCACACAAAATGTCTCATGGGCTTGTCTTGGTTGTTTATATTTCTTTCTTCTTTCCAAAACACAAAAAGAAATAATGATGTGCTGGAGTTGGCTTTAATCTAAATTTCAGATCAATTTGTATCTGATTAATAAAAGCAAAGTATACTTAATAGATGAACTCCATTTAGTCCTAGTAATACAAATTGCACTAATCAAAAATTCTGGTTTTGAAGCTTCTAATCAAAACAAATAAGCAAACAAAACTTCTAGTAAAGCCACCAGAATTCACATAAAACTGACAGGTAATAGAAGAAGACCATAATCTCCTTTCATGTTTTGTCTTCATTACAGAAATATTATTTCCATATTCCAGAGTTGGTCAGAAGTACCAAATATTTTGTACTGTTTTACAGGGGCAAGTATTTAAGTCCACCACTAAAAGCTTTGTTACAGAAGACAGATACAAACAAAATACATACAGGGGTATCTTATGCTTTCTACTCATAGAAAATTCCCACTTAAGAAAGTGATCACACATAAAAACCAAAACAGATTTGGCAACTTTTGGTATTTATGCTGTCCCACTAAGTTTGCTATCATGCAATCAGAAACTTCAGTACTATTGGTAAACAGCTACTCTGAATCTACATCCAGCTCCTCACAAATAATTTAAGTCCTGGGTTCTGTAGCCTTTTTTTTCTAGCTTGTGCCTTTTTCTTAAAATAGAGAAGGAAAGCCAGGGAGGGTGAGAAGAGTGAGGAGGCGAAGTAGATGCACACAATCTTCAATTTCAAATGACTTGTAAATGTTATCAGTACTAATACCAATTGATCTGCTTTCCTGTCCACAATCCTGTTAGCAGACTCCTGTTTGGAGTCCAAGTGTGAATTTGGAATTCGGCCCTGAGTGCTGAAATCAAGATTTCTACTCGAAATCAAGAATTTACTGACCACCCCAACTCTGCAGCAAGAAGAAAAAAGCATCCACTGGATCTCTGTCTTTTCATTCCAAAGTCCTTATACAACCACTGCAGTTCTCAAGTAAAACGCTTATTGGTATCATATTACTAATCCCCTCCCCCCCCCCCCCCCCCCCCAACCCAGGGTAGCTTTTATTTTTTCCATAGAAAATAAAAATAGTCTTTACCTTACAGATCTGAAAATAATCTGAAGTGAGCGTCTCCTGGATCTCCTCTCTGGGTGTCCCTGCAGCTCCCGCAGTCCCTCCTGGGTGCACAGAGCCACCACCAGCCCCACTTCCACTGCCACCGCCACTGCTTCCAACAGGGGATGCGGCAGTTAAACCATCCAAAACTTTGCGAAAATTAAATTTCTTCATTTTGGAAAAATCTTTCGGAAGATTCGGAGGGGAAAAAGGATGTGTCGTAACACATTCAGCTACATGTAGCGACCGAGAAAGTCTTAATGGTCCTCTGAGTGAGGCAGCACTTTAAGTCTCTTGTACCACACAGAATGTCAATATTAGGTATAATTGATTGAAAAGTACAAAGGCTTCATTTTGTCAGACGCAAAAACTACCTGGAAAGGTCCTTTCCAAAATAAAATAAATAAATAAATGAAAAATCCACAAGCAGCAGGACTAAGATTTACGTTCAAACAAGAAACAATGGAACAACCGCCATCGGGTTCGCTCACAAAATCCACATTTAGCAGTGGTCAAAACAGTAAAGTAAATAAAAAATTCAAGCCGGCATCCAAAACAGTGGGATCCATGCCTCTACCTTATTTGCCTAAGACCTGCCTTCGGCAATTGATTATTTCACTAAAATTACCAAATTCTATTTTCCCTTCCCCTCAAAACCCCTTTGAGCCAGGGGTATCTGTGCCCCCGAGGTTTCTGAGGAGCAGATTCCCCGTTCCCAGCCGCTGGTGCGACTCCTGTTTCTGGTTCCCGGCCGACCCCAGCAAATGCCGGCAGCCGCTGCTGCGCTGGGTGCTCCTCTCTTTTCCCTCTGGCTCCACGGCAGGATGCGAGATGCGAGGTGTGAGCCCGCTCGCTCTCCTCGCCGTCCTGGCCGCCGCTCCGTGAGGAGCGACGGCAGTGAGCGACCCCCTAAGCCAGACCGCCCGTCCCTGCACTGACGGACCCCCCCGCCCGTCCCGATCACCGAGCCTGTACCGCTGCCGTGCTCTCCCCCCGGAGCCGCTCCGGTGGGATTGGGCTCCCTCCGGCGCCGGGGAAACGCGGGGCGGAACAGGGAGGGGCGGGTGATGAGCAGAGCGGAGCAGGTGAGCGAGCAGCGGAGAGCAGCGGTGGCGGCTCCTCCTCGCCCGGCGCGCTCGCAGCCGTTCTCCAAGGTACTGAAAGCTCCGCCGGGGTCAGCCGCAGCTCCTCCTCCTCCCCTTTCCTCCTCCTCTCTCTCTCCCTGCCTCCCGCCCCGTCCGCCAGGCCCCGCCTGCCGCACCAGCGCGCTGCCAACGCCCCGCCCCCCGCTCCCGGCACCGCTGTGGGTGGGGAGGGGAAAAGGCGGGGAAACGGCATCCGCGGGTTCCTGTTCCTTACTGCGGTCAAGCCGGGTGGACGTGACTGGCGGAGAGGGAAGAAGGGGCGGTGACTGAGCGCAGCGTCTGGGCGGGCTCCAAATAGGGAACCAGCGATGCCGGGCGGCCCCCGTGATCTGCAGTCTCTGATTGGAGCATTGCGAGGATGGGCAGCCACTCTCACCAATAGAAGCACAGTCCAGCGACGCCCCGCCCCCAGCCTAGGGGTGGGCGGGGCCAGGGAACCCCCGCCCCACTGCGGCGAGAGCGGCAGCGGCCCCGGAGCTGCTGAGGGGGAGCAGTTGCCAGGGGTGGTGGCGTGGCCCGGTTTACAGGGGTGGGGAGGACTGAAGGTTGGTGTCGCAGCCTCAGCTACCTGCGGGAGGCCGAATAGACCCAAAATTCGGCATGAAGTTGTGTCTGGGGAGATTTGGGTTGGATATTAGGAAAAGATTTTTTTACCCAGAGGATGTTTGGGCACTGGAACAAACTCCCCAGGGGAGCAGTCACAGCAGCCAGCCTGACAGAGTTCGAGAAGTGTTTGGACAATGCTCTCGCACACATGGTGTGTCTCAATCTTGAGGATGGCCCTGTGCAGGGCAGGAGATAGACTCAGTGATCCTTGTGGATCGCTTCCAACCCAGGAGATTGTGTGATTCTGTCAAAATGTCACGGGAGGTGACGGTCTTGGCGGTGGCAGGGGTCCTGAGTGCGGAGCCCCCATTTCTCGCCGTGGCATGGAGGGGTCTGTGCGGGTTGGTGCTCAGCCCGCGCACTGACATTGCCTCCTCGGGGGTAAATCCCTTTTTCCTTCCCAGGAGGAATACAAAGAACCCAGAGCTGCCCTTCCGAGGCTCGCTACGAAGCCGTGCAAATCGTTTGGGACAGCTCTGTGGCCTCTGAAGCGCGATCCGGCACAGGAGGTGTTACACTGCACACAAGCCTCTATAAAAAGGTTATTCAGGTCAGGAACAAATGAGGCAGCGATTAAAAGTGACTCATGGCACAGCGCTGTCAACGTGGTTGGAAGCCGAGAACTGAATAAAATGGTGTAAAGAATAAACACGTAACATCTATTCTCTCCTGTATATGAATTAATCTGTAACACCTCACCAAAAGGTTGTACATTCTTCGCACTTGAGGTGACCTATGAGTGCACACTGGTCATCTCACTTTTCAGATGTTTTAGAGGTGCATAGTGTAGTTCTGATACCCACTCTAACATCTAATTTGGTTTTTATGAATCTTACAGTTCTATGAAGCAAGATAATATTTTCTTATTTCAGCATCTTACACTGAGATCCATGCTTTTTCACTTTATCTCATCCCTTTGTGTTCACAGGTACTCCCCATCTGAATGATAAAAAGATTGCAGTAATGTTCAAAGAATTACTGTAGCTTCATTTAATGCCCTCATGAAAAATAAAGGGTACATTGCTGATGAAACTGGAAAGGTTGATAGGTTTCTGAAGCCAGGAAAAAAAGGGAACATAACTTTGTATGGGAAACAAAATATATGAGGCCTATGGCAAGGAGACAGAAATTAAAAAGGGCATGGAACTGAGTAAGCAAATCTATAAAAATAAAAGAACAGAGTTTTGGAGAATGGAAAAAAGTCAAAACCCAGTTGAAGCTATTTGAAGAATGTAATGTTCTACTGATACTATATTCACCAGAGGCAATGCAAGTTTAAAAAAAGGCTAACAAAACCCAGAAGAAAGATACCAACTTGAATTGTAAATAGGAAAGGGAAAGATAAGGTTAAAAATGAAATAATTAGGATGAAGAAAATGTCACAGAGACTTGCAAAAAGTCTGTCTGGGAGTCAGGGGTACTAGAGGAAGAAAATCTGATAACGCAATAGTTTTACAGTTCCAGGAAGGATAGAGATAAGACTGTTTTAAGTCAAGAAAAGGATGCAAATTAGAAGAATGAATGATAATTTTGGAGTTGGAATAAGGTGCAGACATTTTTTGAATGCCAACAATGTTTCTCCTCCAGAGAATGACTATGGAGAACTAGATGATTAGATGCTACCTCAGAGTGTCCAAAAGGGCAAGCAAGGATCCTCACACTGCCAGTGTGCTGTTAGGGAAACTGACTTGTAGGGGAAAAAAAACCAAACCAAAACAAAACTGACCAATAAAATATAATCAGTCCTGTTTATAAACCCCAAGTGAGGAAAAAACTTGGTGCATGTAAGGCATGTATGTCTCTTTTGAAAGCTTTTCTCTAAGCTGGACACAAATCCAGAAGCAGAGAGAGAATGATGGAAATGAGAGTTGTGGGATGGTGCAGAGGGAGACAGGGCAGTTTAGGACATAAGCAAACTCAGTAACAGGTTTGACAAGCAGAGAAAGGAGTCCTATTGAGTGACCACATTGCTTTATTGCTTTGTTGTATAACAACAACAAAGAAAAGGGAACAAATTGGTTTTGACACAGTAAAAAAACCTATTGCTTCTTTTTTATTTTTTTTTCAGTGGAGAAACAAGCAGTAGACATGAGGCATTCTGTTGCTGACTTGTGCTGGTTTAGGTGGTGTTTCGCAGGACACTTGTGAGATTGCCACCTGAGTTTTAATAAAAGTTGATAAAATTAGAAAATGTGGAAAGATTTTATATATTAAATTGATACATACATGAAGTTAAATAAGACATGTCAGTGCATTGTGGGAAATATATGTCTGAATCTGTATTTTAGATAATAATGAGAGGGTATTCTCTTCAGTGTTTTTTTCTGAATAGTGTATTTTACATTTAGTAATCATCTTGTTCTGCAAGGTCAAACAGAAATCAAACGTTAAAAGGTTAACAGTTTGCCACAAAATTTTGCTGAGAAAGAGGATCTTTAACAGTACACACCATCAAAATTCATATGAACTTTCATTCTGATTTTTGCTTAAGGAAGCTTGTGCTTCCTTATATGCAGTAATATAAAAAGATTGATCAGAATCAAACCTGGCAAATGAGAGTAATATTAATTCAGTGTTCTCCCAATCTGATTGGAAGAACTGACCTAGAAAATGAAGAATAGGGAAAGATGTGCTTAGATCAGCTGACCAGAAAATTATAATATTAGAGATTGTATATGTTTTATGTATAACTGATCATTAATATTCTGGTCAGATCTCTGGCTTTCTTGTTTTATTTTTTTTTAGTAGAAAATCCTGCTTAAGCCCATAGATTAGAATTCCCTGACTTTTCAAAGCTGTAAAAAAAGGTATTTTAATCTCAGGTTATATTTTTGGTAGTTTAAAAAAAATGCACGCAGAAGTGTGCAACAAGTGATGGTTTCACAGTTGACACTTTTTAAGGGATTCATGTGGGTCCCTTTGATAATCCATGTACTAGCAGTTAAAAGCAATGATACTTGAGAGAAATCACAGTATGCCCACCAGCAGCAGACTAGACCACAGCCTTGCAACTACACCCTGACAAAGAACTTCTGTGCCTGTAGAGAAACAAAGGAAAAAGAGGTAATCAAATACCAGAAACACATTTATGCTAATGCAGGCAAAACTGTGACTTTGCACAGCTACCTATTCCTCATTATACTGTGGGATATTTGCCAATATTACCCATGTTTCTGTGTAATTCCAGAACATTGAATGGCAGCAAGCACAGTGTTCCTGCCTGCAGAGCTCCACTAAAAATATCCCCTGTCGGTGCTGAATATCTGGTTAGAACAGCTTGCTGAACTTTATCAATTAGTCACATCTTAATCTATTTAATGTGTTTTATTAAGGCCATATAATGCTAATGTTTTAATCAAAATGTTAAGGAGGACTAAATCAGATTCATTAGGAAGGTCCAAGTCTATCACATCCATGTGGTTACCTTGATCAAACAAATCTGTAATCTCATCAAAAATTGAAGTCAGGCCTGCTTGTCAAGTCTTGTTTCCATAAAGCCATGTGGACTTGCTTTCATTACAGTCCTACCTTTAACTCCTTATTTATTGAATTACACATAGCATGACTACTTTAATTCACATAACATCAGTGTTTTGTCTAGGTTTACCGAGGATGCCAGGTCTGTTATTATCTTGGTCATTCTGCTTGATTTTTGGAATAACATGAGCTTTCCTTTTGCTCTTTGAATATTAGCTGTAAAGAGAGCTGTTAAAAATTAACATAAGAAGGCTGAAAGTCTCCTACTCTTTAAGGATCTTTGGATACTCAGGTACCATAGAGACTGCTGATTGAAAAACAGCAGTGCCATTCTTATCCTACAGAGGTGTCAATTGATAGAATGATAATTCATCATCCTCATGTAATATTAATACATTATCGTTTTTCTTTCTCTTCACAAGTACAGGATGAAAATATTTATCATAAAAATGAGATATTTTATGCATGCTCTGAGACCAGATTTCTTAATGAAGAAGCTGTGGAATGTGTCTGTACAAAACTGAGAATGCAATTTTGTAATAAGAACTCCATTTTGTGCAGTAGGCAAAGTGCAGGTGTAAATTAACCCATGGGTAGAGTCCCCCATGAATAAACCACCTCAGCTTGAGGTGATCTGTGTTGAAAAGGAAGGGCCTGCATCCATCTGAGCCCTTGGAGTGGGGGGGAGGGTTGTCCCTTCAGCAATTTGCTAGGAAAATCAATAATTTTATTTTGAGTTATCAAGCTGGATTAGCTCTACACAGAGTCAGACAAGCCCTAGTACCAGTGCAAAGAAAGGGAGAGCCATGGACCTGGACAGAAGGACGAGAGTAGCCCCACTTTTGTTAAATGTGGTTTGGCTCAGGTGCACACTAAAAATTCATTGTGAAGGTGGCTTATTGAGCTGTATTCCAAATACATACCCTGCTCAGGAAGGGCTGCATGTCTCCATGATGAGTTGTCCCAAGCCACCTGAACAGCAGCTGGGGGCAAAGAGTCCCCCTGTTGCAAGAGCAATAATGGGGGATTTTTGCAGAAGGTTCTTCCAAGGCTCTGGGACTCAACCTAGATTTGGTTGCTCTGAACCAGGGGTCCTTTTATAACAGGTTGTGGGAGCCAAGGTGTTACAGAAGTCACAGGTGATTGCACAGCAGTAACTTACTTTTTTACTATAGCAAGTCTGCAAATCTCTGGGATGTCAAATTGAGATAACTTGGGTTCTAGTCAAGAAAATGTGGGGCCTTGCCTGGGAGACAACTGGTCTAAGAGGCTTGATAAATTCTAGAGTAATTAATATGTACTATGTACCATATTGCCAGAGATTTCTTATCCACCTTTATTGGGGGTCTCAGCCTGTCTTTTTGGTATTGTCTCTGTATCCAACTTGCATTGTATTCCATGCACAGTTTTCTAGTTCTTCCTCTTAATCCCTTTACCTAACACTTCATTTTATAGATCCCTGTCTGCCACATAGTTTAGCTCCCTCTTTTCCCTCTTGCTCCTTCAATAAAGATTAGATAAAACTGTCTGGCTTTCCCAGGTCCTGGTGTGAGCCACGCTATTTTAACTCCTAATGACCCGGGCTTGCAATCCAACCTGTCCACATTCAACATATCTGAAGGTGTAGTGGTTTATTAAAATATTTTTAGTAACTGGCACAGGTTTTTGGAAAGCAGAGTTGTTATTTTTGTACTATGAAGTTTTAATTTCCACCAAGCATATGTCTGACTTCTAATAAATATATACATTTCAGAATTTTTTTTTTTGTGGATGGTTTCCATTTTGAACATTTTCATCTTCTCTAGGAGCTTCAAAACAGCAGGAACTGATGCCTTTTCAAAGTCAGTTGCTAATAGTTCACAGAACAGCTTTCCAAACAAAGACATCTATGAAAATGGAATAGCCACTAGCTTTTCAATACAAGGGAATGTTTGGGTCCTTGACCAAATGTGTACCTATCCAGGTAACAGATCCACCAGACTGACCAGTTACCCTCCCAAACATGTTTGCAAGAGATCAGAGATTTCCCAGTCATCAAGGATAAGCTTTCAGATAGAGAACTTCAAGCATCAGTTAAGCATGTTAGATAATCTACTGTATTTAAATCCCTTGAGAGGAGAATATCCTTTATTAAAGCAAAATCAATAAGAGCTTTAGCAAGTCAGAGAGACTGTAATTCTCTGTGAATATTCTTTTTGTTGTCCGCTTTACTACAAATTTGACGTTTTATGCCTTTTTCCATTATTGCTCTGAGTGTTTTGAAAATTTTCACTGACATTTGAAGTGACAGTCAATGTATTGCAAATTGTTAGCTCACTTTACTAGATTCTGCATTAACAAAGGTCTCATCTAGGACTGGGCTACTTGTCTTTGTTAATTCCAACCCACACAGTCATGCAAGTTTGAAACATAATCTTTGATTTCATTTAAATGCATAAGGAGTTTGAAAGGAAAAAAAAATACATTTAATGAATCTGCACTTGCTCTATAGAAAAGCCATCAGCACAGTTTGCACTTTTGGGCAGGTTTCTTCCAATGTTCACAGAAAAGACGTTTCTTATTAGTTGTGGAAAATTTCAGCTACCCTTCAATGTCCTTCAGTTTAAATTATAGGGTAAAAATGTCCATTCACTCAAACTAGTTTGATGAATCATGGGAACCAAAAATATAACATGTCAGTTCACAAACATCAGATATCACATTTCTGGCCTATTTGTGAAAAACCTTCATAGAAAAGTCTTGGTCTAAGAGCAGGTGACTGCATTTCAGATGGATAGCCCTTAACAATGTAGATATTTACATTTAAAATAGTTGGAAAGATTGAAGTAGAGAGAGAGAGAAGAAAAGATAAAATGGAGCCCACATTCCAGTATTTTAATCCTTTTGTAATTAAGAACACTCAGTTTTATATCTGCACCTTTCATTTTTAACAATATATTCTTCAAATTGCTGTTGACCTGAAAGACCAATACCCTTGTCTCTTTTTGACTAAATAATTCTTCATAATAAAAAGGCTAACCAGAAGACTCCAGGGAACAAATGCTACCTTGCAGTCTGACTTTCAACATTCTTTTGAAGTTAATGAAAAAAAATAATGCTGCTACTCCATAGAATCACCCCCGTCTCTCAAACCATCCCCCAAATCTGAACGACATCCTGATTACAGCCAGGTCCTTCAGCAGAGGACTGCAAACCACCTAATCAGCTGTCTGAGAATTAATGTCGTGTTGAGCTATCCCATGGGTGAATCTAATCGCTGAAACGGCTTTTATGACTTCCTTTCCCCCCTTTAATCTTAATTTAAGAGAAAAGTGAAGGCAGATCCCACCATTCTGTCTCCTCTGCAAGTATTCTATGAAATATTCCATCCTAGTCTTGATACTTTGTTGAAAGGAAGTCTGGCAGAAATGTTAGCAGTGAAAATCCAATCAGTCCTAAAAGTTTAAAAAATGTTTCTTCATGCCAGAAATGACAGCTGTATTATTCCTCAGCCCTCATTCTGTCTCACAGTCAGGGATTTTCTTTATGCCAGTGTGATATATCAAATAGGAATTTGGTGTGTAGTGCCTGGATTGGATTGGATTGGATTGGATTGAGTTGTCTCAGGGGCTTGGCATCCTTGGTGTCTCATCTGCATCCTTCAGGTAGTGGATATTTGCAGAGTGCTTTTCCAGCTACGAAGTTATTGCAGTGCTGATCTGCAACACAATGCAGAATACAAAGTCTGTCCCTCTGCAATCTGTGTGTGTGTGCAATCCTATTAATGGCCATTTATTCAAACCTGGAAGAAACGAGATTCCACCTCAGGACAGATCTGAGCTTAATTCTTCAGTGCATAATCAGCATTTAAAATTACAGGAATAATTTGTTTTTCAGTTCAGAAGCTCAAAATAATGTCAATATATTTAAAATATATTTAAGTAAATATCCAAATGTAAATTTAAAAAGAGAATGTCTGCTTTAAAAATATCAGAATTATTTTTCCCAAATGTTGCTTGCATTTTATTTCTACTAGAATCATCTTCTAAACCTGACATACTCTTCCCATTGACTTAACCTAGTCCAAAATAGCTGTCACTGATTTCCACTTCTGTCCTTTATAGATGTTTAATGTATTTGTCAGTGAAGAATTAGGCACAGCTGTCCTACATCTCAAGTTCTTTGTAACGACCACTGAATCAAAGCAGTTTCCAAGAAACTGCAGGAGGAGTTTTCTGAAATATTTAGTAGAGACCGTGGTCCCCCACTGCAAATTCAAGTCTCTCTAAAGCAGACCCACCACTTCCTAGGTGAAATACACCAGACTGATGTGCCTGCTTATCCCATCTGTGTCATCAAGCAATGCTTTATTACTCAAATCCAGGCAAAGAATTCAAAAATCATTTTCTCTGTTGTTCTACTAAGTGACTAGCAAATAATTGCATAGCCCACTCATGTACATCACATCATGCTCATCTCTATCCACAAGGAAAATCACTTTCAATCTTTGACTCCAGTGTGAGGAAAGTGTTCAGAGTGATAAATCATATGGAACATTTTGATAGTTTTTTTCTAATAGAATTCAGTTTTCTGTATTTTTGAGAATTATTTTCTCATCTCAGTAAAATAAATCCTGGTCTAAAGGATAACATCAGGAATCTGGCAGTTATTAAATATCATGCAGCCAAAATGAAGTATTGTACCTTTAACTCATTTGTGACATATTTTAGTAATTTGTTTCACCTGTTGGCAGGTTTGAAGGTGAGTAGGTATAAAGGATAGAAACAGTAATTTATTTGGTATTTAAGTTTGCTTAGTGGTGCCTGGGCTGTAGGAGTTTGGGTGATTCATCAAAGGCTCTTGTCCTCCAGGCAGTACAGACTCTGTTTCATTACAAGCCCAGCATATTTTGAAAAATCAGGAGGAGGCATGTCTAAGCTTTCCATTCCTGGTTAACATGAACACAACATCCCAGCCCTTGCTTTGCATCTACCATGTGCTCACAGAAAAGTTGTAAAACCAAAGTTCTCATTTATTTTGAATATTAAGATCCCCAGACATTTTATTGATTGTGTGCCTTCTGAAATACTCGGTTTTGATCAGGTGCATGTTCACATGCTATTCATCGCACATAACCTATGGAGGATGGTTGGCATTCATACTTGAAATGCCTTATGCTTTCTGACCACTATGAATTATTGCTTTCATCTCTGAATTTACATACACTGATGCTTGGACAGATTGATGGAACAACAAATGTTTCTACTTCTTGTCAGACTGTACTTTAAAATATATCATTGACTTAGTATTTTGATTACTGCATTTAGATAAGGCTACAAAATCTCATTCTGTCAAGGTAGATTTGTCTTTCCAAAGATTTGTGCTAAAATCGAATCTGTTCTGCATCCTCAATGTTTTAAGGTTTTTCTATTTTGATACTACTGATGCCACTGTATTTATGAAAAAAAAAAGTTACTTTAGTTATTTACAAAGGAACTAAAAAATTTTATAGTTCCTCACATCCTCTTTGCTCACATAATTAGGATTTGACTCCTCCACATATGAAATGGTTTTGTTTCAAATGTTGCATGGTGGTTGTGTGACAAGATTTTGGTAGCAGGGTGGGGACTACAGGAGCAGCTGCTTTGAGAAGCAGCCAGAAACTTCCCCCATGTCTGACAGAGCCAAAGCCAGCTGGCTTCAAGATGGACCTGCCACTGACCAAGGCTGAGCCCACCAGGCCTCTGTGATAACTTATTTGAAAGGAAAAAAAATTATTGGGCAGAAGTAATTGCCACCAGAGAAGAGACTAGTGAGAATAAGAATATGTGAGAAGAACAATTCTGCAGACGCCGAGGTCCATGCAAAAGGAAAGGCAGGAGGTGCTCCAGGTGCCAGAGAAAAGTTTCCCTTGCAGCCTGTGGTGAAGACCCTGGTGAGATGTGCTGACCCTCTGCAGCCCGTGGAGGTCCATGGTGTAGCAGAGATCCAAATGCATCCCATGGAAGACCTCACGCTGAAGTAGGTGGATGCTTAAAGGAGATGTGACGCGATGGGAAGCCCACACTGGGGCAGAGTCCTAGCAGGACCTGTGGCCCTGTGGGGAGAGGAGCCCATGCTGGAGCAGGTTTGCTGGTAGGACTTGTGACCCTGCAGAGGACTCACTCTGGAGCAGTTTGTGAAGAATTGTAACCCATGGGAAGGAGTCATGCTGGAGAAATTTATGGACAACTCTCTCCTGTGGGAGGGACCTAGCGCTGGAGAAGGGGAAAGACTCCTCTCCCTGAGAAGAAAGCAGCAGCAAAAACAACAAACAATCATAACCCTCATTCCCTTCTCCCTGTGTTGCTAGAGAGGGAGGAGGTAGAAATTTGGGAATAAAGTTAAGCCTGGGAAGGAGAAAGAGGTGGGGAGAAAGTGTTTTTAGGATTTATTTTACTTCTCCTTATTCTGCTCTGACTGGATTGGTAATAAATTAAATTAATTTCTCTAAATCAAGCCTGTTTTGCCCATGACAGTAATCAATGAGTGATCCCTCCCAATCCTTATCACAACTCATGAGCTTTCATTATGTTTGCTCTCCCCTGCTCTCTCCAGTGGAGGAAAGGCGTGATAGACCAGCTTTTGTGGGCACTGGCATCCAGCCAGGGTCAAAACACTACAAGTGTTAAATTGTGCATTTTTCTGTCTCTGCAGTTTGTTCTGGCTCTGTTATACTGAAGGATGCTGCAGATGCAGGTGAACACTGTCCTGTACACCAATGACAGGACTAAACACACCAGCATTTACCTGCTCACGAGTGTGGAAGCTTCTGGAAGCTGCAGGAGGTATTCTCTGTCTTCACCAACTCATATTCTTCTTCTGCCCTGTAGAGTTTCAGGTCTTCCCTCTCCCTTGATTTTGGTTCTGGTGTGAATATATAAAAGCTTGAACTCTGGATACATGTTGTATTTAACAGGCCAATTGACCCATTTTAATTAATTGTGTTTGGCTCACACATAAGAGATCACCTTTCCCATAAGTAGCTTAAGGAATCCACTCATTAATCTTCTTAAGCAGCTATTCTGTTCTCACTTCTTCTAAGGCATTTCCTCACACAGCCTCCACACTAGAGTCATCCAGCAAGGAAATCCCCAAAGGCTCTTCATTGAGCTCTTGGAGAGCCCTACCTCACAAAATAATTCCTGGAAGAAAGGGGTCATTATATTTTATTTAGATGCTCTTTTACCTTGGGAAAGGTAGCCAAATTAAGCTGACAACTTGATTTTGAAATTTTTCCAACTTCTAGGAACAATTACACAATTACACCTGGAGGTAGGTAAGGCCCTCTAAACAGTCTTTCTGGTACTACATTAAAATCACCTCTGAATACAAAACTTCGTAATTTCAACCCCTTGCTGTCATGCTGAGATGGAGATATTGCATTAATTCTAAGTAAGCTTTGACAATTTCAAGTATAAAAACAATTAATCTCAGTTTTTGCCTGGCATAACCTCACAGATACAAAACTTATGAAGCATGAAACTCTTGTGCATTTTTTTTTCTGGCTGCATCACAAATGTTTTTGGAAATGTCTTGTTTGGGCCCCGTTTTCTTCCACACAACCTGCTCTGGATTGTAAGTAGAAAGATACTACTGTGGTAATAATGTAGTGAAATCTCTATTCACACTGGCATAGTAGAAAAAGGAGTTGACAAACTGATTGCATTTGACAGATGTAGTTGAATCAATGAACAGGACAGGGTGGATTTTAGAATATGCAATGCAAGGCAGTAAGGTTTAAAAAAAGACCGGATGAGAGACTTAGGAAAAAGTTGATTCAGACTAGATGTTAGGACAAGGCCATAAGTTTTCAACATTTTTGGGAAGAGAAGTGGGACTTACAGAGAAGGAGGGGAAAATACATAAGGTGGGGGAGAATGGGAAAAATCAAAATCAGCTTTCTGTTTTGGTTGTACTGAATTGAAGTTGACAGCTATTTAACCCTAAAATTATGTCAGATGAAAGCTGAGATGTTTGTTTGGACAGGAAAGTGACACCAGTCAATACCAGTCAGTTTGCCAGGATCATAATGCTTGTTAAATCTGTGTGGATGAAATAATCCTCAGGGAATGTGCAGAGAGGAAAAGAGTTTTAGGACCAAGGATATGGAATCACCACAAAACATTTCAGATATAAAAGGTACTTTGAAGGGTTGGAAATTTTATGACATCCTAACCAAATGTGGTTGATCAGAAGCACAGAAACCAGGATACTGACCCTCCCACCCTAGCATATAGTTATGGATGTAGATGATTCGTAGGGCTAAGCTGTTTTCAGGAGAGTAACAAACTCCATTTAACAAGGAGCAGTTCTGAAACAAGTCCCTTGGACTGCAGCATCTTTCAAATTTCAGGAAACTCAGACCTTAGTTCAAACTTCAGTGCTTTCCTGCTCTCATAAGGCAGCACTTGACAGCTCTGGTCAGACATTTTGACTGGGGTTAGGAGGTGATATCACAATTTAGGGCCTCTTGCCAATCTGAAGTAGCTGTACTTTATCTGGGCGAAAGACACCAGCTTACTTTACAACATCTTAGTAACTTAGTCCCGCACTAACTCCTATTATTTTTCTCTGAGATTTCTTGAAGACTTGCAATAGAAAACACTGGACAAGTAAAATAGAATGACAAAGGTGGTTTCAAGGAGGAGAGATTTTTTCTGGAATTCAGTCAGTGACAGCTGCTGCTTCATTGTGCTTCCTTTTTGGTGTGAAACTCAGTTGTTGAATATCACTTACCTACCTGGGCTGGTAACTAACAGCTGTAGCCCTGAATGACTCCACATTTGCTGGCAGGATTGCTTCATTCTCAGTAGTCCTTATTTCTGCTGCTATCTGTGAAATACCATGAAACATGAATGATTGACATGTGGTTTAAGTACAGTCTCTAGATAAATTGTAGGTAATTAATTCCCACACCAAAAAGAAACATGTCAAAAACCATTAATGTATAAATAGAAAACATGTATCTTAGTCAAACAGAACCCACAGCTGCTAACAAAAGTAATTCTATTGCTGCTGTATTCCTAGCCCAAAGGGGACTAAAACAAGTAATTAATGAGACATCTTGTGTCTAGGTGTTGTGTGTCCTTTTCAGCAGTTACTGAATATTTCCTCTGCATTCATATATCTTCTCCAACCACTTTAACAAGAAATAACAATTTTCACCTTGTAATTAAGACCTGTCTTGCAAGCATAACAGTCTCATCTTCTGCACAGCTGTGGGACCTGTATCACACCTCCTCTCCTCAAAAGCAGCTCATCTGAAACATGTGAGGTGAGTCACTATCTAGGCAGACAGAGCTGGGACTGGAGAATTAAATATCTCCACCAACCTTTATGGCATGTACCCACTTAAAAACAGCCGGGCCTGCAGCACAGGGCTTTTGTTTTAACACACATTTAACTGACAAAGAAGAAAAGGAAAGGGAAAGGGAAAGGGAAAGGGAGAGGGAAAGGGAAAGGGAAAGGGAAAGGGAAAGGGAAAGGGAAAGGGAAAGGGAAAGGGAAAGGGAAAGGGTTTTGTCCCTAGGCCCTGGGATCTCCATGGGGATTTGAGAGGATGCCCAGGGCAAGCACATAGACATTCTATAGGGGGAACTAGCACCAACCAGGGGACTGTTCCACTACAACACTTGGCTTGGGAAAGAGAGTAAGCATCTCTTAAGATGGATGGCCTTAGCTGTGGCTGTGTGAAAGAGCTGAGCTACCAAAGCCCAGTAGTAATTTGTTTCCATAGTCAACTTTGCTGCTGGCTATTGCTGTTACATTTGTTTCAGAAGGGGAAGCCAGTGGTTTGTGTTCAGCTTGTGTTCAGATTTTCTGCAGTGACAAGCTAATTTTCTGCAATGTAACAAGCTAATTTTAAAATAAAGGTGAAAAACTTTCTATCATGTTTACAGTGTCTATCCTGACCTGTAAGGCATCCTGGTTGTGTTTTATCTTTAAATTTATTTAACTTATTTGTCCCTTGGGATTTTTTTCTTTCATCTTCCATTCCACTCTGTTCCTTTGCAAGGTGGTAGTCCATGCTCACCTCCATCATAAACTGAAACTGTAGCGGATATCTTGACATATATGTATAGCAGCTGCTACTATATAAGTGGAAGAACAGACAGTTGTTGCCATTTACAAGTATCAGGGGGACACAGACTTTTTCTGCTTCTCCAATTCAGTTAAATCTGTGCCTTCTGGTGTGGCTTATCATTTTTGGCTTTGTCCTCCTTCTGAGTTTGTCAACACCTGTCTAAAATCTGACATCACTGGTGCTGCTGCACACATCACCTGTGCATCTTTGAAATGGTCTGATTTGGTCTTTGCTGTGAATTCACCATAAAGTCACCAGGCCAACCTTGGGAGGTATAAGGATCATCCAGGGCCTGGTCTGAGTCTGGAGAATGGGGGTTTCCTGACAGTGATTTAGACCCTGGTAGGCAGAGCTCTGTTCCCTTTTTTAATACATTTGCATCCCTGTCCAGAGTCCAGAAAGTTATTGCATAGCTGTCCTTTACCCTCTCTAAAGCCTCTGTGTATGTTTCCTTTGCCCTCCAATTGGCACAGCCACAGCAATAACATATTATTAGTTAGGAGCTTTTCTGCTTGGGAATAAAGCAGAAAAACACAGCACGAGTAAACAAAACTGTAATTCCTGAAAATGTGGCTAATTAGAAATGGCCAATTCCATCTTCCCTCATGAAGGGAACCAAGGTCCTATTCTTCTAAGTTCAGGAGACTTACTCATATCAGCATTAAGAAAGTTTTACACTGAGTGTTGGGGTTTTTTAACAAACAAAATAGGCCCAGAGTTGCTGATTCTTGCATTCTTTCATCGAATTTCTATCCATTTGGCTTATGTATATTTTGAATTGTGCTGATCAAAACATGCTTCAATACTCTCCAGCTACATTACTTGTTTAAAGTCATGACACCTATTAGTCCCAATATCCATCTGATAATATATTTTGTGCATTTGTGCCAGCCTCATCTAGCAATTCCCTCTTGACTATGTTCTCATTAACCCTACGACTCTTTTCTATGATCTCTTAATTTCTCTGTACTAATGTTTATTCATTCTTTCCTTTATTTGTTAGGGTTGAACTTCAATTAATTGATTTCAGCTCATTCTTCCAGCTCACACTTCATGATTCTCACCTTCCAGAGCTATGTACATGCTTCCCTCTTTCTATTCTGCAGGTATGGGCAGGCTCTCAAGCTGAGAGGGGTTGCTTGGGCATGACAAGAGACCTCCTTGATTAATTCTCCACTACTAACACTTATCCTGGGTGTTTGGCTGTTTTTCATCAGGTTTTGTACAAGGCAGAGGTATCATCAGTTGGCACTCCTGCAGCAGAGACTTGTTTGTAATTTCGAAAGAAAATAAAGAATTCTTTCACAAGAATTAAAAAAAAAAATCTTTAGAAAGAAAGAAAAATAGCTTCTCTTGTTTCCTTGTCATACCTTGTCATAAGAGAGGACTCATAAAATCACAGAATCACAGAATGGTTTTGGTTGGAAGGGACCTTAAAGGTCATCTATTCCAGCTCTCCCACCAGAGCACAGATGCCACCCACCAGGCTGACAAAGCACAAATACCCTTCATTGCAGTACTGCCAATAAACTGACCATGGCTGGTGTTCCAAATGGAGCTCCTCTTCAGAGAGCATCTGTCTTAAATGTACACCCTTCTATACCTCTCCTGGAGCCCTTTCTAGCTGCCTGATAGAGAGCCAAGGAAAGAGTTCCTCCCATGCTGCCTGAAACAAGTCAGGGTGCTTGAACAATGCTACCTCCCAGTATGGGAAATCAGGCAGGCAAGTGGATGACGAGGAGGAGGAAGGAAGAACACAACTTTGAGTAATAGCTTTCATGATGTATTTGGATAAGGGTGTTTGTTCACAACTCCACCGATTTTCCCACCTCCAGCAAACTGCTTACTACCATCTGCATCACCTCTACTGCTTGCTCTAACAGCAAAACATCTGCATAGCTGTGGTCCTGAGCCCCTCTGGCAGTTTGAAATTTAGGATTCAGATCATTCATATAAAAAAGGATGTGATGTAATCCATTTTTCATTTGGTGGCTTTCACAGATGTGGAAGGTGAGAAAACATGCTTAGAACAGCCGTGGAGTTTAAAATTAATGTGTTGACTGCAAAACACTCCATGGTGGGACATACTTCCCTCCATTTGGCACATGCTGGAAGAGCTGGGGTTTGAGAAGTACCATTCAGATTTCAGTAATCCACATACAAGGTCATCTCAGGGAATGATAGAAATAGCTACTGTGGAGCATTTTTTTTCCACTAGGCTTGTTATCCTGTCAAAGAATATAATTAAATTGACTTCTCAGATGCACTATAAGCCCCAGTTGTCTGCTATTTATCACCTTATTTTGCTGTAGCTGTTCACAAAACAACTACATTATCAATTCCTTACCTATTTTTTAGCAATTGATGCAGTGTTCTTTGTGTTCTAGTTCCCTGTCTTCCACTACCTATATAGATTGGAAGCTATCTCATTTCTTGGAAGGAAAAGTTGAGTTATATTATTTCCCAGCAGATAACATTTAGGGTCACACTTTGCTTTCAGGAGGGCTCATAAGAAATCATCAGCAGTTGTGATTATTCAGCTGGTTACCCAGCTTACATTTAGTGGTGCTACACTGAGTAATACCCTGTGCTTAAGTTTTCTGTGTCTTCATGTTGAACTTCATAGATTTGTTTCGTGATTTGGCTTCCTGCTATCAGGAAAAGCTTTCTAAAGGTATTATGCTGTTCAGTAGAAAATAGGCTAGAGTTTCAATCTTTATACAACCACAATAAACCAAAATGCTTTGCATGTCTTTCCTGTGGTAATTGAAGGGTATCCACCTGCTTTAATAATATGAACGAATATGTTCTCAATGGCTCCTCTGTAGTAGTAGGATACCAGTTTTGCTATCTCTTAGAAAAGGCAAACTGGGGTTCAGAAAAGATGTGGATTGCTCCAAGTTCATTGAGACCCACAAGCTGTGATTAGAATCTCTAACACCTGCCTTGAGTAGCTACTGGAGTATGTGTAGTACAAAAGCTGCTCAGGACCAGCTTCCTCAGCTTTGTAAGACACTGATAACTCAGTGTCTTTCCTCAATGGTCTCTCTTCCTGCAATAGGCAGATACATTTCACTTTGGGTGAAATGCTCCCCAGATTTCTCCTGCTTGTTTTTGGAAAAAGCATGTGGGTCTGACAGCCTCCCCCACCTTCTAGATGCAGCTTGTATCCCGATCACCCTAAAATCCTTTCTCTAGAGAGACTTCTGCCAGGATATAAGAAAGAGGGCATTCTACAGGTAGGGAAGACCTTGCCACCAGGACAATAAGCTCTTGAGGGTAGAAAAGTCATACTTATTCAGCCTACTTTGCCTAAGCTGTGGTAAGACAAGTTACATTGTGCTGTTGAAAGAAGAGCCTGAGTTTTTGGAATTGGTGGGGACAGTAAGACTTGGAGGTAGAAGCAGCTAACCTCTTTTCTCAGCATCAGTCTCTCCAGGGGTTTCTCGTACTTCTTCCATCCAGGCCTATCTTCTTTTCTCCCTCCTTTTCCCAAAACCCTAAACCCTGAAATAGTAAAATTAAGTTTTGCCCAAGTCACTGAAGCACTGACCTGTCCCTGAGCTATAACCTCTCTGTGCATTTCCCATTTTCAATGCTCCAGTCTGTTGGGGGTTGAGTGTTTTTCTATTACTGTGTCAATTTAAATACTTTTTCCCATTATCATGCCAATGGAGCTGGCCGGGTTACACCCAGGACCTTTGACGACTCTAGAGAAAGAGGTAGGTGGGAACTGGGCTTCAGGGGGGCTCTCGACCTTCAGGAGGGACTCGTGTTTTTGGGGAGCTCAGAGAAGGACCCCCGTCTGGAGCCACGCGGCCGAAGGCAGGAGAGCCAGACCCTCTGTGATCACCTGCCCTGCATCTGCCTCGTTCCAGCCTCCTGCCTGTGTGGACACAGCTGAGCACCAGAACCCAAATGGTGAGCAAGGAGCTGCCCGCTCCAGCCGCTCCCACCCGAGACCAGCGTGGCCGCTGCCACCTCCTCCTGCCTCCGCTCCCGCCGAGAGAGAGTGTGCCCACAGCTAAAGAAACGACTGGAACCGAGTTATCTGTTCTGTTTTGTTGGTAATTTTAACAACTGCTGTTGTTTCTGCTTGTACGGTTAGATATATTAGTAAAAGAGCTGTTATTCCTACCCCCTTATCTCTGCCTCAGAGTCCTTGATTCAAACAATTATAATACTCGGGAGGAGTGGAATTAAAGTCTCTATTTCAAAGGAAAATTTATGCCTTTATCGGCAGACACCTGTCCTTCAAACCAGGACACAGTCTGAAGTAAAAGCTCCCTTTCCCAAAGAACGAAAGTTCTATCAAATGCAATTCCAGGCCAGGGGGGAAGGGGGAAGAGTGAATAAACATTCATACTTTATATTCTTAAAAGTAATTAATTTTAAAGACAATATCGTGCTTTTTTATCATTTGGAGCTCACAAAAGTACAGTCTGGGGAAGTTTTAAAACTTGTTTACATTATAAACAGAGTACATTGCTCTCATTCCCCACTCCAGATTAGCTATACTTATATACACTTACCTTTTTAAAAGTGCCTATCAGAAACATCAGGCCCCTCCTTCAGGGTAGCAAGATCTTCTCTAAAATGATCCTGTTTGACGTCTAGGTGCTTCACAGGTGGAATCAGGCCCTGACAGAAGGGCACACTGACGTGGAGGAAGGAACAGCAAGAGGGATAAACAGCTCTGAGCTGCCATTACTCATACAGGGATAGAGGTGCTCAAGTGCGAGAGGCTTGGGCGACGCACTGGGAGAGGAAGCTGGCTCTCTGCCTGAGCAGAGCAGCAGCTGAGATATTAATTCCATGCTGCTGCCAGTGCTGAGTTCCTTCAAAATGAAAATAAGGCAGTTGTAAAGAGAAGAGGAGACCCAGGGTTAACTGTGATATCCTGCAGGAGAAGATAATATTGAAAGCATTGTCAAACGCTTTCACACCCTAGTCATTTCATCTTTGTGTCTGACACAATGCCGGGAAGGGAGCACAGCACTTGAAGCTCAGAAGGGAGAGCAGGTAGGGGCAGAAGTAGCTAAAGGGTTTGGAAGGTCAGAGAAGAGAAGGAAAAACATTTCCATGTTTCTTACAGCAACCTGAGCAATAATCCTGGAACACAGACACAGCTGCAGCTGGCAAAAAGGATGCAAAACCAGCAACAAAATCCTCCTGGGATTAGGAAACAGTGAGGAGCTAGAAAACCAGACCCATTTAAAAATAAATTCAATGGTTCAAAAGCAATGATGTGAAAGGCACATGAGCCACAGTAATAAAATGTGATATGAGCTGTTACCGTAAATAGGAAGGAATAATTGACAGGGAACTAAAACAGATCTACACAGCATGCATAGCCCAGGGCTCTGCAAACCTATGACTGAATGAGAGGAAGAGAAGCAGCGTGGGGAGAAGTCAGAAAGAGACTGACAAATCACAGCCAAAAAATAAATAAACCACACAACAGCCCATGATCCCTGAGACTGAAAATTCAGCTGGAATGTGTCTTGTGGTGGATCAGCAGAAAGAAGTAGGGATGTTGAAATAACAGACTCAGTCTTACCCCAAACTAGAAGTAATGGGTTTTTTATATGTAAAAATAATATAATGAAAACCAAATGTCTTTGGGGCTGAAGATGAGAGACAGTGTTTGTGAATTGGTCGGCCAGTTTGTTTTATCCTTTGGTCATGTTTGTTATCAAAAACCTGCAGCTTAGGAGAAAGCGGCCAGTTTGGATGTGGAGGGGAGAAAAGCCATGGCTGGGATCTGAGACACAGCACCACAAATGAAAGCTCTTTGGAAAACAGTATGGTGATGGGGTAGCCAAAGAAGTACAGAAGTGCAGAACGTTGCAGCTAAGCAAAGGCTTTCCAGAATAACTGGCAGGTATCACATTCTTCTGACACATACTATAGACACATGAAAGTATGTGCACAGACATAAATCTGTGCATGCTATGCATGTTTGTCTATGTTTATGGACTTCAAAACCACCTGAGAATAACTATTGGGTGTGTTTGTTCCAACAGAGAAGGATGTTGCCATTTCACAGTTCAACAGAGTGGTGCTGCACAGCCTCTTTCATGGAAACTGTATCCCAGAAATGCTTGGTGAGTTAAATAATACAGGCACTGCTTTAAATAATAAATAGTAGTGTACAAACGAAGGATGTTGAGAGACTGCAGGAAAGGAACACCAGTGAGGTTTTCAGCTGATATTAGAAAAAGATGGAGGGGCAGATGGGCACTTGTGACTGACCATTGGACAAGAAGGGATCATTGGTTTGTACCTCACAGCATGTGGGGAGCTAGCTACAAGAGGCTATAATCATGCTTCCTGGGGTACCTACAGGTGGTTAGCAGGAATCCCTGCTCACAGGCAGCAAAAATCTAGAGGGGTTTTACCACTGCCACTCCTACAGCCACAGACAAAAGCTCATAGATGGGTGGAGAGGTATTACTTAGTCCCATTCCATTCATATTTGTGATGTTTTCTCCCCCTTTTGCTCTTACAATGCCCATTCCTGTAATTTCTCAAGCAATCTCCACAGAGGGGACTTGTAACCATTTACCTGCACTCTGCAAACACAGTTTACACCTTAACTGGGATGTAGATTTTTCAGGGCTAATTCTGAATAACTAAAATGTTTTTTCCATACATTTGAAGAGAAGTGTGTCAGCCTTTGATCATCAGTAACTATCCCCTACTTAAAATATAATTTGCTGTGGGAATGTAATTTCCTTGTATCTTGTATTAGGAAAGACAGGCAGATAAAGAACAAGAATTGAAATGAAACTCTGATGATCAATACAAACTCCTGCCATTACAGCAAATTCATGCCATGTCATAAGCCAACTGAAAATGTCTGGGCATGCATTCTTTCATCATTTGCCTTCCATGCCTGTTCAGAAAACCAGAACAGGGAAAAGCACAACAAAGCCAGTGATGACCAGAGGGAAAAAAGTAGAGAAAAGAACTTCCTGCCTCGCTAAACCTTGGGATTAGACACTTTTCTTGGTTCTCCAAAGAGCTCATGGAGAGGCAAGAGCGCCACCTCAGTGTGCTTAGAGCTCTGTAGACTCAATCTTGTGTGTTTTGACAATTTTATTTATTTGTTTTCCTGAGCTCTTTAGGACAAGTAGGTAGATCTCTCCTACATACTGTGTTTCTCTTGCTCTGAATAACTTTGTTTCATGGAGATTGTAGAGGAACCTACAATCATAGTATATCTAAGCCAGTCTGCTTGACATTGTGGGAAACTGCTCTGTGAGTCTGTTCAGAGCCCTGTCATAGATAAAAAAAGCTTCCATAGACTTCCTCAGGCTTTGGATCAGATTCTGCAGAATATGCTCAACACTGATTTTGCTTTAAGCTATCACTTCTATATGCAGAGATTCATCATTTTCAGAGAGGGACAGCTCTACAAGAAAGGTACTCATGGCATTTATGTTTTCTTCCAATGACATGAAGATGTTGTGTATTTCATATATGCATTTTTTTACAAGGTACCTGGTTAAAGGAGGGGAAAAAATAGAATAAGCAAAATTGTCCTTTCCATGTCATTATCAGCCATGATATGATTAGGAACAGAAGTGCCATTACTTGAACAGCAGATGTGAGAGTCTGGCACCCTCACAAAGTCAGCTGACTGTCTGTGATGGCTTGAAGGGAAAGAAAGCTTTCCCTATTAAGCAACGTCTTCATGAGTAAAAGATGTGCCAATATCCATCTCCATTATTCTCCTGCATACTGCACTGTGAGGTGCACCTGGAGATGTCTCAGACTTAGCATTTTAGTTTGGATTACCTGAGTGCTTTTGATGACACTTTCCTGGTTGTGCCCCATGTCCTGCTTTGACTTGCAGAGTGGAGCAACCTTAAAGCTGCTAATGGTGATCCAGTCCACAGGTCCAAACCAGAGCTGGCTTGAACCAGCCCCTCTACCCCAAATGCTTTCACTGCACAGGTCTGCTCTGATGCACCTTCATGTCTTGCTTATGAAAAGGTGCCTGAGATACAATTACCACAACTCCGAGTCAGCCCTTTGTTCATCTTTTTGTTTTAAAAGCAGAGATCTGTTTATCCACTGATCAGCAACCATGAGGCACAGCAAGGTCCCACATGGCATTGATGTCTCTGCCAGGGCAAAGATGATCTTCCTACCAGGAAAGCATTTGTTCTCATTTGGGAGTCCTATGGGCACTACTGGTCAGCCATCTCTGCCTTAGTTAATTCATCCTTGGCCCATCATCTTGTGCTTTTCAGGCTTCCCTAAAAATAAACCTAATAGTGTTTATTTTACTGTGATCTGATGCTTAAGGAGGTGGTTATGCAGCATCCTCCCTTCCCAAGGTAATTTCACAGCCATTGCAGTGCTAGAAGTAATGCAATATGACCTCAAATATCTAGCTGAGTGATGCCTGTGCAACAGGGGATAATGAAATTCAAGTGTCTGTCTGCAGTGTTTGCAAGCAGCTGCCTGAAAACAGCCCAGGCAGCTGTTTGGAAACAGTGCATGCAGGCAACAATCAGATGATTGCTCTTGCAAGAGATGTCATGGGTGTGTGTTGTTATCTCAGCTCTGGGTTTGGTGGCTGTCCTGCACATCCCCAAGAACAGAGAGAGACCAAGCTTGATCCAGTGACAGGCACTCTGAAACACTGCCATCCGAAATGGCAAGGGACAGAGAGTTGACCTAAATCAGTCTTAGTGGCCACCAGTACTCACCAGGGCTGCCTGCACACAGTTTGTCTGGGCCAGTATGAGCTTTCAAACACGTATAAGTCCACTACTTGCATAATCAACTATTCCCTGTTCAAATCTTTTCTTCTTCCTATCTGAATTGTTCTTAGCTGCACTATTTTACAAATCTAGCTTAGCTGGATGACAGATCTATCTACAGCCAGAAAGTGCTGCCCTTGTGAGTATTTATAGATCACAACTAAAGTCAGTTCTTGATCTTCTCTGGACCGAACTTGAAGTTGTCATGAAAAATACTGACTGAGCTCTTTTTTTTTGACAATTACTTGGACATCTATGAGCCAGTCTTTAATTTCACCAATGCAGTACTGGGTACACTGATTTTTTTAATTGTCTTTTTTTAATGAGAAGGACACATGCAACTGTCAAATAGTCATCTCTTATTTCCAGCAATCTATAAAGATAACCTTAATCAGATAAATAAAACAATCTCATTTTTATAAGGGGTTTCATTGATTGATTTAAGAAAATAGGTTTCAGCATTTTCTGGCATTGGGTATGCTTCCATTCATTAATGCTTTATTCACCTCCCATATGTGCTTAGCAATTATTTTGCCAGGGACTAGTGACAGACTGATTGGAAATACTTGGGAAATCCAGGTATAGACTCACATTTTGAAGGGACAGGCGTACTGCTGACTGGCACATTATCAGCATGACACCAGGCATGCAGTACCAGCTGCACAGGTGCCCAGTCTGCCTACAGGGGGATCAGACAGGTTTGCAACCAAATCTGCACATGCAGGGGAGCAGTGCCCAGTATGTAATGCCCCCATCTCTGGGGACAACCCTAGCTCATGCTGTTCAACCAACAGTCACTTTTCTGCCCTTTTGTTTCCCCTGTCTTTCAATATGTTCTACAAATGCTGTCAGTGTTTCAGGAAGATCCTCAGACACTTATTTCAATATTCTTGGTCACAATTTTCTGGTGCTACTTGTGTGTGTTGCTGTGACAGCTGCTTAAAACCTCTATTGCTACTGATGAGATAGAAACTAAGCACATCTTTCCAAATATACAATATAAATATTCAATGAATATTTCATCTTTTTTGTGTTATCACAATTGGCAATTCTGCCACCTTTAACATTGGAGCTACAGGAGCTAACAAAGGGAAGAGACATTACTGAACTTGATAAGGGGCATTTTTGTCAAAGACAGAATGGGTGTGAAATGCTAACAAAATAGTTTCAGTATGAAATCACAAGGACGTTATAACCAACCAAAATACCAGGTTATAAAATGCTTTCCACCCTCTCCTCCATCCCTTGGGATCTGGGGACAAAAAGTACTTTAATACTACAATTTCCATGGAGAAGATTGTTTGATATGGCAATACAGATAGGTTGAGGATTTGATGGAAGATGATGAAGAGGTCCCTATGAATCCTATCTTCCCTGTATGATTGCAAGGATTTTGTTAGGTCTTAGTATACTTAAATAATGCCTTCTTGCCCTTAATCTTTAAACCCAGGATTTTTTCATTTATATTTTATCTTCTTCCATCAGCTGTCTCTTTTCTAGCTGGTGACTGTTTGTACAGCCACCAGACTTTCTGTTATTCTCATTTGTTACATATAATAAGGTTTGTAATAATCATTGTTGCATGTCACTTTCACTTCTTGTCTTTACTACAGGGGATTTGAGACCAGAAAGCCTCTCACAGAATGACAGGTTGTGGGTTTGGGAGGAATCGAATAGGTTTTTTCAAACACAATGTTCTTATTTCTCTGATAAATTTTTTCCTTGCAACAATTATTTGACTATAGCTGACCTCTAGAAATTGTCCTTGGAAAGAACCAAATAGACTCCTGCAGGCTAAGAAGTGGTCTGTCTGCACCCAGAGGAGTTTGTCAGTTGCATCCACAGAGGGAACCAGTTCTCTGAGGGACTTATTTTTACCCATCCTGAAAGAAAATATATCCATTTTTCCCTGCAAGTACAAGATTGTTCACATAGTGCTGGCTCCAAACCTGTAGGATCCACCTCCTTTGTTGAAACTTTGGTGTTCAGCCAAGCCCCAGCTACGAGGGTAAGCTGCCAGGTCTCGCAATCCTGAGGAGGTGGGAGCCCAACAGCAACTTCCAAGCCTGGTAGTGCCAGTGGAGGGCTGGGAGGTGAGGCAGGGTATGCAGATGGGTCGTTTCTCACCGGGGGACAGCACCCAGGGATGTCAGCAGCTCTGTGCAGAGCAGCACAGGACTGTCTGGGGGTTGATACGTGGCTTGGAGGGCAAGGAAACCTAGACACCCCGGTGAAGAGCAGACAGGCTGTAATTGAATCCCTTTCAGTTTACACCCTGCTGGCAGCTTAGCTTCAGGAGTGCCAGAAAAATCCGCTGTGCACTGAAAAAACACAACACCTCTGGGCAGTCAGAGGCACTTTCTGTACATGACCTATGGTGAACTGCCTCTTCATGTTCAAACTTCAACTCTTCATTAGCAGTGGGGTCATTGGCTGCTCCTCCCTCCAAAAAACCACAGGGGCAGCACTAAGTGCTGAAGTGAAAGAGGAGTAAGCACTTTTCAATTAGCCACGAACTTTATGAAACCTGAGACTGTGGCAGCAGTGCAGAAGATGCCAGGTGTCCCTGGGCTGAGCTGCTGCCAGCAGTGCAGCCCAAGGGCAGCAACAGGCACAGGGGACTCAGCCTCTCCACTTGTTTGTTAAGCCCGCTGCTCATTTACAGCCATAAATGTAATGTTTGGTTGCAGTGGCATAAATAACAAGCAACATTTTAAACAATATTGTCAGCACCATGTGGGGCGTCTTTCAACATTGATGTGTTCTGTGAGGCCAATGCAAGTTTTGTGGGGTTTGTTCTCCTCTTTCAAGGCACTTGTTCATTTGCTCCTAAAACAAATTAAAAATTAAAAAATAAATTAAAAAACACTCATATGCATTGCAGATAGCTTCTCAGGAGGATTTCTGACATTGGCAGAGCTATAACTCTGAGTGAGTGAATACTGGAGGATGAGAGATGGTTGTGAAGAGAAGCATCCTCCATGCACACGTCATGAGCAATGGGATGGAAATTGCTCTTGATAATTCAGTTCTGGACGTGGCAACTTGGCTTTAACAACAGGTTTTGCTGTAAAAACATATTCTGTATGTTGGTATCTGCCTCTCACATACCTGGAACAATCCATTTGAGTAAAATGGAGTATGTATACATACATGCATAATATAGCAAAATCTTCTCTTGCTGCCAACTCTTCAATTATTTCTAAATGACACAATAATTAAACTGAGTGATTTATCACAGAAATACATGGGGAGTCACAACTTTGATCCAAATCACCTTGAGAATTTCAAGTCATTTCATGATATTTTGCAAGCTGTTTCAAGACACACAAAGACTTAACCCTGCTGCTAGCCAGCAGCAGCAGCACGGCAGCATGGTGGCAGAGAGGGAGCACTCCTCTATCCCTCATTTTCCTTTGGAACTTCTTTCTGCCTCCAAGCCAACCTGCTCAGATGATGCTCCTTGAAATCCCCTGCATTCACTCCATTACCCCCTTCCTGTCATCCACACTCGGCGCCAGAGAAGGGATCTGCTGAACTCTCATCATTGCTGAGAAAAAGACCAGGCGGGAGAAAAAGGATCCCCAATGGCTCCCAGTGGCCTGTATGCATCCGCCCTCATGTCTTTCTCTTCTACCTGCAAGACGTGTGGAACACCAGGGGTTGTGCGCCTGTAGTCCTGCAGCTCTTATCTGATGTGTGCTCCACAGCAGCTCTACCTTGCCAGCCCCTCCTGCACTGAGTGCGCAGCTACAGTGTCCCGGACCTGCTTCTCCTCTCACCCCAGGAGCTGCTGCTGCCTTGGTCACCCTACAGAATGGGAGTGGGCTCCCACAGTGCTCCCACACTGGCAGGACTGCTCGCATCAAGATGCACCTAAATTGTGCGCCCAGCTGTCTCCATTGCTGGAGTGTGCATTTCAAAGGATATTTAGAGCTTGGACCTATGACAGTTTGGACTCATGGCTGATCTAACACATACACCTATTTTTATTTTTAATTATCTGCTGAAACCAATTTTTTTTTTTTTTTTCTTAAAGATTCCTGCCACGCTACAAAATCCCCAGTCTGGTTATAGGCATGTATGGCCAGCAGAAGAGATGGAAACTTCTTATCCTGAGGCCAAGGGCTTATTGCTAACATTAAATTTGTGTCACCCAATTGCAGTATCAGCTTGTTTCACCCAACCTTACAATGTACCTGGAGTATCCTCTCCATTTTGGGGTTCCCCAATGAGGAAACACGTTAACACAGAGTTCAGCAGCAGGTCTCCAAGATGGTTAGGGAAGGGCAGCGTGTGATATACAGGGAGAAGCTGGGTGAACTGGGTTTGTTCAGCTGTAAGAGAAGGAATGGGGAGATCTTAATGTTGTTGGCAATGGGAAGGCACAGAGAAGATGGAGCCAGATTTTTCTTGGAGATGCACTGTAGCAGAGACAACAGATGTGAGGCGGGATGCGAGGAATTTAGATGTGGTATGCAAAAAGCTCCTTTACCCTTATAAAGGTCATCAAAAATTGAAATAGAGTCCAGAAAAATTAAGAAAACTCTATTCTTGGAGCTATTCATGACTCTGTGGGACAAAGCCATAAATAACCTGCTTTAATTGGGCCTGCTCTAGTGGGGCCTTTGGCTGGATGGCCTCTGGAGCACCTTTCTGACTCCAATTACTTTGGGATTTGCTGAACATAATTTATTGAGCTACGCTTTTCCTCTAAAATGAAAAAAAACCCTCTTTGATTAGGAGATAATATACCTGTTATAAACCCTGTCCCCTGGGATCTCTCAGAACCAGACAACTAAAGTACTAAATGTATGCACCACCACTCAGAGCTGGTATTACATTGCCAGCACTTCTCAGTAGTTATTTTTTGCTTTCTAAGGAGGAAAAGTAATTTTAGAAATAATTTAATATCAGTCTCACATGAAAGGTGTTTCTTACTGCTTTTCTTCTATAAACCATCGGTAGCATTAATTAAAATTTTCATTTCTTTTCCAGTTCCTTTTCTACTGTGAAGACTGGATCTTTAATAAGTAGCTGCCATCTCAGCAGTGGGTCCTTTCAGAATCAGGGCTGGAATTTGTAGGAGGAGATACACATGTGGGATCTTGAGGAGAGGGTCATGGTGGTGTCAGAATTACAAAGGTTCTGTAATCAGCAGAGAGTAGCAGACCTTGTTGTAAGTCATGATCTCTAGTCTCAGGAGCACTCCAGCACTCAAAGCTACCTCTCGAAGGATCTGCCCAGCTCCTAGGAAGGCAAGACTGGAAAGGACAGAGCCTTAATATATTTAGTCTCTCCTCCTAGAGGGACTGTTCCCTATTTCCCCCCTGTCTAATTCTAGGACAGAGCAGTGCTGATGGACTCCCAGGTCTGAGTCCTCCCAACTCCATCCCTGCTCCTCAGCAAGGAAGAGGAGCACATGCTATTTCCCCAAGACTGCTCTGAGTTTGGAGACTAAAAATGGACAGTTGGGGAAACAGGACACTGAAGTGACCATACTCCTGTGTAGTCTGTCACCATATAGTGCAAATATATCCCTTCGAGGATGCTGTAACTTTGAGCACAGCAGCACAGATTCCAAGATTTGGGCATATCAAACTATTACAGGGTCCTGCTGTGCACCTTGCTCCTCTCTAAGTAATGGCCAGATTTCTGGGCCCCTTTACTACTCTGAATATTGATCAGTCTTCACGAGCAGCACCAGGCTCAGCAGTAATTCTTCTGGAGCATACTCTTTCCAGTGGAAGTGCTGAACTTTTCTTCCCACCTTTGCTTCCAATCTCATCCTTCATTCATTTGTGAGAATTTGATGTGGAAGATAGTTGGAGAAAGTGTGGGACAACAGCAGGATTTTCCTTCTTTGTGTACCTGGTGTGGGCATTTCAGGGAGCTTAGGAGTGGGAAAGTGCAGCTCTCTGCCAAAGAACTTTCACTCACACTGTCTGCAATGGGTCCCAAGAGATCATTAATTCTATTTGTTCCAGTTTCCACTATCTGATGAGCATGGAAATCACATTCTATATAGAAATTGGACACACTTGTTTCCTGCTGCTGCTGCTCTGGTACCCGGGCTGTGAGTCTGTGCTATACTGCACAATCACAGGCTCACTTCTGCTCCCTACTCCATCTCCAGACTTTGCAGGCCAAGAGTGGCACAGAGATGCTCTGATTGCCTTCTGAGGCTGCCTATTTGTCAAGCAGTGAGGACAAGAAATTAAAATGAGCGTATGTTTTGCTATGCAGAATAGGTGAACCCCTTTGGCCAGCAAGTACTAGAAACCCCATGCACTTTATTACCAAACCCAAGTAAAATCACATAGCACTGGAATCTGTGTGTCATCTTGAGTCTATCAAGTCACAGGTATGAAGCTGGAACACTGGGCCCAACAGCTTTGTACAAGGTCTAAAATCAGGTAAACCTTGAGTTAATTGTACATAAATACGTGAGATAAGATGATCTCACCTAAGGGCACTGCATCTACACCTCTCCTCTTGTGCAGAGAACATCTTAGAGACAAGTCACATATTTTCTTCTACTACAAGTACTTCAACAGTTTCTCTAAATAAGCATGTATTCATGCAAACACAGGCACATGTATAATGTCCTCACCTTGAGAGTGGTTTTCCAGGGATTTGTCATTCACACAGCGTTAGAGAATAGTGCTGTGAGCTCAAACAATATGAGATACGATATTTTCAATTTGGCTTACTCAAAGATAACCTCTTTGTGTAGGATATACAGAAAGAGTTACTCATTAAGCTTTCAAGGTTGTGGTGCTTGCTGTCAATATTGAGGATTTCCCAGCAGGGACTTCTGTACAGTTTACTTACAAGAAAAACAGAAGCTACGGCAGACTGGGACATCCTGCAGGCCAAATGGGGCAGACCAATGGATTTAATCTTACAGCACTGGAAATCAGATTGCATTTTTAGTTTGTCTGATGTTGCAGTTCCTTATGACATGGAAACTGAAGGGGTTTGCCAGACTTGTGTCATCCTTTCTAAACCACCCTTGAGGTTGTACGGGCTCAGAGGCATCTCACACCTGGTTTTGCTGCAGTTTTCTCTCCTGCTCGTTTCATTGCAAGACTACTTGTTAATCTTCAAATTATGTTTGACATCTCACTATAAATAGTCTGGGCTATAAACATCTCAGGTATCAAAGTCTGAGTGCATTTGCCTACCATTCTGGTTTGCTTCTCTTTCTTATTCTGCCTGTTCAGCAGCTGGGTCCTTTGTGATGATTATGTTTGAACTTGGAATCTGATTTATACACAGGTTTGGGTTTAACCAGTTAGAGCTGCCTGGCATGTGGGCATCCAACTCCAAATGAGAAAAAGTTGCTCCAGAAGGTCTGGCAAGGAGCCAGGGAAGTGGTGGCCATGAGCATACCATTATTGAGAAGTCACAGGGAACTAGGGCTCAGTCTCAAAGCAGATGAAGTCACTCAATAAACCTGGTACATCCTTGCTCCTTATCTGATTCTGGATTTCAGAATAGCTGGGTCCAGCAAAGCATTTCCTATCACTTTGGGCCAGAAGAACAGCCAAATCCAGGCAGGTAAGGACCAGTATTCACATGGCAGATCTCTACCAGTCCACCTCACCCTGATGTTAACAAAATGGTTTGGGTCATCTTGTTCCAATGCCCCCTGCCATGGGCAGGGACACCTTTCACTAGACGAGGCTGCTCCAAACCCCATCCAACCTGGTCTTGAACACTTGCAGAGATGGGGCATCCACAACTTCTCTGGACAATCAGTACCAGTACCTCACCACCCTGTGGTGATAGTGAAGAATCTCTTCCTAATATCTAATCTAAATCTGATCTCTTTCAGCTGCAGAGACAGGCAGCCTGCAGAAGGCTGAACACTGTTCAGCAATAAGTATCTGATCCAGCAATAATTCCGGGGCAAACATTCTCAAGAGCATACCATCTTACATAATTATTTTATAGAATTTAATTGAAAACAGTAATTCATCAGAAATATGTAAGGAAGTGACTCTCCATCTGACAGATATTCTCCCCATACTAAGAGACACAGAAGCAATTATCTGCATACCTTTTCCTATGGAAGTGGATTTGGCCTCTGTCTCAGAAGATATTCAAAGGTGATTTGGGATTAATTAAATCTCAAGACACCCGGACGGCAAGCCAGAAGCATGTACATTTTCTACACCAGACAAAAAAAAAGGAATATTTTACCAGCAAGACTTTTTAGTCTTGATGGGGGAGAGGAACTGAAGATCAGCTTGGGAATTTCAGGGCAAGGAGGCAGATGAACCCAAAATATGAAAATGTAAGTGTGTGTAATTGCAGCTACCACCTGATGCAGCTGATGGTCTCTGGTGCCCAGCAGCAGTTGAAGGGCTGAGAGGTTCCACTGGCGCTGCACATCGTACTGGTGACTGTTTCAGCTTACCTATTATCAACATCAGACCCCTTTTGGTGACAAATCTGGTGATGCAATTAAGAGTCTCAGCTCCTGTGAAGAGTCTTAAGGTTGTTCCACTCTTGTCCCTTGTCTTGTTCCCGCCATTTGGGCAAGGAAAGATGTACATGGTCCTCCACCTCCATACTGGAGGCACCTGCTGCTGATCTCCACGTGAGTTCACTTGTCAGAGTTATCAGAGTCTCTGGGAATAAATTCACCTCAGAGCAAAGCCCCAGTGCCCCTTGACTCCAGCTCAACACCTTTCTTGAGCTTTCCCACGATATCAGCTACAAGATCCCCAGTAAAACATCACTATCATGCAGTTTCCTTATTGCTAGAGACTGTTGCCTAAAGGATTAGAAACTGGTGAATGTTTTAGTGGAATGCTAAGAAGTTAAGAGGAAGAAAAGAGCCAACACTGTTCCCTAGGGAAAAGGTCAAGAAAAGATGAGACAGCAAGCATGTCACTGTGCCCCAGCCAGAGCAGAGGAGCTGTCCATCTCCCTGCTACCACCCAGCCTAGGAAATCAGGCATCCCAGCAAGCCCTGATGGAAAAACTGTACCATAATCCATGTTACGATGTGCTTGCCTTGGGGAAAGAGCTCAGTGACACAGAGGCATTGGGGCTTGGTTCTTTTGCTGTGCATTCCTACCCAGCACAGTTTGTTTGTGTGCTCAAGCCTTTGCTGCTTTTAAATTAAGTTCCAGAGCTATTTCACAACCCACATCAGCTGCAGGACTCCTGCTGCTGCCCCTGCTCTCTGTATTAAGGGACCTGTCTCCCTGAAGAAACACTTCTCACACCCATCTCTCTGGTATCCACCCCTTTTCCACCCCCCAACTCCCACTCACTGGAGACAGGATGGGATCCAATGGTGTTCTGCTAAGTTATGGGGCTGCCTGACAGCCACAGTGAGGGAGCATGTTATATTTTAGAGCTCTGTCTAAGAATTGCCTAATTAATTCCCATCCCCCACTGCTACAACCTGTACAGAGTGGGGGCATCTAATTTTCTTACTATCCCAATGAGGAGAAACCACAGCACAGTGAATTTCCACAATTCACTCCTGGGCATTACAAGAATGCGCATGGTGAGAGGAACCTAATTCTGAGTGTCCCCTTTCCCCTGTAAAGTAAAATATAGGGATAAAAAAGGTGTCTCATGAGTAGGATGCATCCTCACCAGCATCCCTCTCCAGCGCACCATGCTCAGAGGACAATTAAATTACACTGCTGTTTCCCTTTCATCATGATCCGATTTACAGGGGAATTAATAGGGGCAGGGGAGGAGGCCTGCATGACGCCAAAGCCAGGGCAACTGGCAGCTATGAACCTTCTTGAAAAAAAAGGAAGCTTGCCAGGATATCTTTATTAGAGAGGAAAAGAGGGAGAGAGGAAAGGGCTGCTGCAGGACTGAAAGGCAGATACAGATGTCAGTCTTGTTTACAGCAGGGTAAACAAGGTCTTGTTTACAGCACTGGTGCAGCTAAACCCTCCAGTTCAAAATCCACCCACAGGCATCTGCCACCAGCACAGCTGGGAAAAAAAATCACACCTCAGAGTTCTTGGCGGCTGCATGAAGAAGAAAGTTTGTCATACAAGAATGGTTTTTGTCTCACTTGATCATGTGGCCCCAGAGGCCATGCTGCACCTTTGAGTGGTGATTTCCCATATTTCCCTGAGGAACTGCTCCTCCTCTGAGCTCACAGGATCGATGCCCCCATGGAGGAGCCTGCAGCGACCCTGTCTGTTCCTGACAGTGCCACCCTGATGGTGACCAAGCCTGTCACCCATGTGGGACAGCAGGTGTCATTGAGACATACTTACTTGAATACATGATAAAATCCCAGCTTCTTACAAGTGGTTTGTCCAGGCTGTGAGTCTGCTGCTCTGCAGATAGAGACATGGGAATTGGCTCTTGCAGTGCCATTTCACATCCAGGCTGGTTATGGCTTGGATGCTCTACACTGCAAGCTCAGCCATCACTGCTGTTGCCAGCTGTGTTCCAGAAGCAGTTTGGTAGCTTTGGGACAGTACAGAGACACAGCAAGTAAACCACAGGGCCAGTGAGCTCTGTGCAGGGTGCATATGAGGGTGCTTTTGAAACAATTCTCTGTGTAAAGTCAGATAAATTCCAAAGGCACCTGGTTTGGTGGCACTCCTGCTACTCCAGAGCAACCCATAGACCTCTGTGCCACACTGTCTCACACCTGGGAGTAGTGCTGTGTGGTGGCACTGGGACAGGCCTCTGTTAACTGGGAAGTGGGATGTACAGAAGCTGGTGGAAACAAGAGGAACTGCATCCTTAAATTTACATCTCCAGTGTCTCTGGCTCTGGAAAGTCACAGTGATATTTTTTGCATCTAATCCTTTTTAAAGGTTGACAAAACTTTTGAGATGTACTGGAATCTCTCAGCTCATATTAACTCCCCTCTGTGTGAGAGACAGTCTCTCCAGATGACAGATCACATAACAGATGAGGGACATCATTGTCATTTCTCTCAAGAGCTGGAGAAAAGCAACTCAGGTCATTGGAGAGTTTCTGAAGAAGCTTCCTGTGTTCCTTTGTATAAACTCCTCCTTAACATCAGGGGAATGGAGGTGATGGAGCAAAAGAAATGGATCAAAAACACTTCTGGAGTTTGGAGATTCCTCAGCAGGAAGAAAGTGGTTCCAGAAGTCATAGCAGGTAGATCATAGCTGTACAAAGGTGTACTGCCTCTCAGGAGCACAAATAGAGGAAATGTCAATTCTTAATTTCAGAAATAAAATGATGAAAGGAGGGAAATAAGTAGAGAGCTAAAAGTTACTTGCATTCAAAAGAAGCCAAGGATCTAAAATTGCACAGTAGTTCAGTGGTGGGACTGTGACTTTGTTACATGCTGGTGAGGACATGGCAAAGCCTGTGTGTACCTGATGAATGAACTGGCTGTTAATTCTTAATTTCCATGCCCATCTCCTCCCATCCTATTTTCACCTGGGACTGCCTCTCAGGGAGGCACGGTTCTGATACACCTTTGCCAGTGGGACCAGTGGGCTGAGTTAGCTCAGGGGTCTGAGGACAGATGCTCATTTAAAAGGGGGGGCTTATTATGCATATAATACCCTGCTGCTTTGTTTTAATTACTGTTTCTTGAATAATGACATTAATTCTGAGCGGCAGGGCCACTGCTGTATTGTCACTGTCATCCATGGTCCCACAACAGCCACCCAGTACAACTCCTTGCAGATCGGGCCTTGACCCTGATCTTGGCAGGCTCATCCACCTGTCCTTTTCCCACTGCCAATACAATGACAGCGTCGAGTTTTGTCTAAAATGTAAAGGGGAATTTCTACCATCAGTAATGCTCAAGCAACCACTGATGACAATTTGGCACCTGAATGGTGTGTGTTGGTGAAGCATCACTTCTGCTGAGGTTTCACTCAGGTAGTGGTGGCATGAGGACTGTGGGAGACAGATGTCCCAGCCTGTGACCCTCTGAAAGCAAGGGGAAGTGTGTTAGGAAAGGGAGGAGGAGCTAGAGATACCAATGTTACTGACTTCAAAGATGAAGGCTTCTCTTTATACTCTGAAAGTGACTGAATGAAATGACTGGCATCATCACTGAGCTCAACAGGAATTTCTACTTGTGCTGGATTATTTTAGATGACAGTTTGATTAGCCTGATTGGTGTTGATTTGTCCCTAAGAAGTATATTACTTTAATTTAGCCTTATATTCAAAAAAATAATTTGAATTATGATACCATTTATTAAAGTTGCTTTGCTTTCTTCCCAGATGTGTTAGTATTGCCCAGCACTAGAAGCTTAATTTTTGGAGTGGAGTTCACAGTGCTAGTGCTAGCTGTGGGCAGAGATGCCCTCTCGATGAGCACTTGCTCACAAACCACCTGGTCATGCAAGGACTCCAATCTGTTGTATTGCACTGTTCTGATTCTATATAGTATTGTTATGGTTTCATATTGCACTGAGAAAATGGTCTGCACTGTATTCCCCCTGGGTTTTTCAGAAGCTGGTTCAGCCCTCCTTTAGCCTCTCCCCACTGGTGCAACCCCATTAGCTGTGATCCGGTCTTCCCCCTCCCCTCATCCTGGGTTTAAAATTAGGTAGAGGAACTGGCCGCAGTAGTGAGAGCCTTTGAGAAGTTCTCAGAGCCAATCAGTTTGGTAACCAACTCAGTCTACATGGCGGGGGTAGTGTCCAGGACAGAGCAGGCAGTTCTCAAAGACATTGAGAACTAGCAGCTCTTCAGGTTGCTCTCAAAACTAATTTATTTAGTTTCACATCAAGAGCATCCATTCTATGTGATGCATGTAAGGACTCATACCGATTTGCCAGGCAAAATCGCAGAAGGGAATTGTAAAGCAGACTCCCTTGCTGCCCCAGCCTCCCAGACATCTTCCAACAAGCGAAGCTGAGCCACCAGCAATACCATCAGAATGTGCCGGGTCTGATCCGTCAGTTCCAACTAACATGGAGCCAGGCTTGAACCTGTGTGGCTACCTGTCCCAGCTGCCAGCTCCAGGCCACACCATCGCTGGGTATGGGGGTTAACCCCCAGGGCCTTGGTAGCTGTGAAGTGTGGCAGACAGATGTAACACACATTCCCAGTTTTGGTCACCTCAAATATGTACATGCAAGCATTGACACATATTCAGGTGCGGTCTATGCCTCTGCCCACGCAGGAGAAAAGGCTGTGCATGTCAAACACCCTAGTGCGAGATTTTCAGTGCTGAGGATTCCTAGGGAAATCAAGACTGATAATGGCCCAGCGTATACATCCAAGGAATTCCTAGAATTTGTCCAGCAGTGGGGAATGGAACATAAAACCAGCATCCTCCACTCCCCCACAGGCCAAGGTGTGATTGAGCGTGCCCATCATATGCTCAAGCAGGTCCTGGCTAGACAGAGTAGTTCAACAGTGTGGATGTTGTCACAAAAAAAGCTCTGCAAAGCCATGTTTACGATTAATTTTCTAAACTGTTCATTTGAGAATAAAAGTCCTCCAGTGGTAGGTCACTTTAACAGCAATCAGTTTAAGTTGTCCCAGCATCCATCAGTCTTGATTAAGGACCCAGAAACTTAGGAAACCAAAGGCCCTTATGGAGTGTGGCTGGGAGTGTGGCTATGCATGCATATCCACCCCCTCAAGCTCTTGATAGATACCCCAAAAGTGGGTAGAACCTTTTGTCCCCAAAAATCCAGCTCCAGCAGAAGGGGATGAGAAGTAAATAGCCTTTGCTCCGAAAAGAAGATGCAGCCAGAAAGAGGAGAGGAAACCTTCCTAAGATCTGGTTTCCTTCTGGCAAACTCACTAACTTTTGATATGGTTTTAAAATGTTTGTTTTTCTTTTTGGAGAAAAATCCTACCTCCCACTGTGTTGGTTTCACGTGCTTGGGGGGAGGGGGTGTATTCACCTCAGAGCAAGCTCCCTGAAGCTGGGAAGTGGGAGGGGCTCTCCCGTCTCTGGGAGCTTCCCCTGTGAGCTGCTGCCACCAATCAGAGAGCTGATTTGATGATGGACAGCTCGGGAAACCAACGAAAAGTTATTTCGCTTTCACAAATCACAGCAGATCAGGTTTGTTGGTTCTCTTTCGGCTTCCGGTCTCCGGGGGTGGTGGTCCCCGGCCGGGGGGCTCCAGCCCGGCTCTGGGCTCGGCCTGGAGTCCAGCCTGGTGCCCCGGCTCTGCGGGGGGCCCGGCTTGGGACCCCGGCCCCGGCTTGGTGGTCCGGCCCCCCCTCCCTGACCGCATGGCCCCGCGGGGCCCGGAGCTCCCCTCTCCACGTGGCATGGCCGAGCAGGGGGAATCGGGGAGCCAGCAAAGGCTCTCCCTTCCCCCTTCCCTCCGCGTTCTGAGAGAAGAGGCCTCCAGCTGCCCATGCTGTTTCTTCACGATCTGGATACAATTTATGCCTTCTTTATGCCTGGATAAGATCCTCGATTTTTCTAAGCTCTCCTGAATGGGAAGGAATAAAGCCTGGAGACTTCAGAAGTCAGTGCAATGAAGATAAAGTTCCTGGTGGGAAGAGATTGAAAACTGGTAAGTAGCTGAAAACCTTTTTGTGGGCTAAGGGGATTGTGACTTCACTAAAATTCCTTTAAACTGTGAAATATACTTGGGGAGGTTTTGGGTACTTGAGAAGAAGAACCTTATTTTTGCCTTGGAGAAATATAGCTCTCTGTTCTGGGACTGAAATGTGGGCAGAGACATTTAATAGAGAAAGAGATGACTTTTTGCCTCGGGGAATGAAGCTCTCTCTGTCCTGGGACTGGAATAAAGACAGAGACGTTTGATAGTGAAGGAGATGAAGAGACTCTTGTTTTTTCAGCAGCCTGCCTTTAAAAGTACTACCCCATGTGTGTAACATAACCCATTGCACAGCTCTGAAAGGACTGTGACAGAATGGGAGGAAAATCATAATCTGATATATTTATCCCAGGCGGATGTGGATTGTGAAGGTGAAGATGCCCCCTAAGCCATAACCAAAAAGGGACTTTTCTCTCTTAAGTAAACTGAACTGATTATTTGAACATATCACTGACTGAAGTGCTCTCTGTATGTTTGTTGGTAAGAAATGTTGAATGAAGGAGAGGAGGAAACAATCTAGGGATCTTATTCTGAATATTTTTTGTGTTATTAATAAATTTCTTCTTGTACCTTTCTAAGTTTTAAGCCTGCCTTGTCTCTACTCCTGGGTCCCGTCTCTAAAAGAAATTAAATATATTAAGGTTAGCAAACCCAAGTCACACCGTGACACCCACTCAACCTCACAATAAGCCCCTTCCAAGATGTTATCCTGTTCATGCTGAGCAGTCTGACAGCTGCTTGGATCGTCCCTCAGCCATGCCAAAACATCTGTGTGAGCCTGGCACAGATGCTTCAACAAGAAAACATATACCTGTCCACTGCAGCAGGAAGAGACCCTATGTCCACCTGCCTGGTAGAGATCCCATTGCAGACTGGAGAATATCCAGCCAGCTTTGACACACCTATGCCTAACCCAGGTTCCGAGTCACACAGCATCCAACCACACCAAAATTGCTGTTGGCAAGCTGTAATGATTAAAAACCCCATAGAGGGGTGGCTGCCAAATTTGCCCAAAGCAGCTCAGGAACCCAAAGAACTAGAGATATTGGGTTCCTCCCTGGCACCATACTGCATTCACTTTACCTTCAGCCCATTATCTAGCACCAAAGCCTTTCACAACATACTGCAATATCGGGAGGAGTTCACCACCAAAAGATGGTGTAATATTCTGAGCCATGTTGCAGCAGACAATCCCTACCATTCTAGCCCCAAAAGCCTCCCTAGGGGTCTGTTCTTAATTTATGGAGATCAGGCAAGGGCAGGGATCCCTTCTCAGCTATTAGGAGGGCCATGTACCTTTGGGTGGTTGTCTCTGTTAGCACCCAACCAAACCTTAATTGGCAAATGGACTCATAAAAACAATTCAGCCAACAAAATTCAAAAGAGAAGTGCTGACAATTTGGACACAAACTGTAATTCCGAATTTTTTCATTAGGCCAAGTCAAAAAGAATTGCTGTGTCCCTGTTCCTTCCATGGGTTGTAGCAGCCAAAGCTCTAGGTGAATTGGCCCACCTAGAGTGCTAGCCAGCATTAAACCCCACTGCACTAAGGTATATAATTAACAATACATTGTTCCACTTCCCAATTGTATTGTATTTACAGTGCTTGTATTTACTGAAACCTTCCTGGTGAGCTCCCATGTGCACTCAGATTTCCATCATGAAGAAATCACTCCTCATCTTCAGCCATACATCCTGGAGCCTTCCTACTGACAGAAGGGCACCTGAAGACCCAAACAAGCATTTTGAGGACACCCATGCAAGGTTTTTTGCAGGCGTCTTGGTTTGATTTAGGTTTGTCAATTTTAATATACTCAATTTCTCTTTAAGATAGGATTTAGGAGGAAAAAAAAGGCAGGCCTAGAACTTAAAAGGGTATAAAGAAGGAATTTATTAATAACACAGAGAAAATAAGAATTTCGGAATAAGATTTCCAGATCACTCCCTCCTCCCCCACTACCTTCCATATTTCTTAACAATTTAAAAGAATTTAAGTATAGTCTACTCCACCCTACAGCTTACAAAAAAAGTTTTTCAGCAAACCTATTCATAGTGTCTCTTCAATCTCTTCCCATCTGAAAACTTGGCTCTTACTTTACTGACTTTAGTATACTTTCTGCTCTATTCCTCTCATTCAAAAGAAATCAATAAATCTGCAGTCTTATCCAAGTATTAGAAAAGTTAAAATTGCACACAAAAGGTGAAGGGAGCTGGGCAAGGACTTGTTGAAGACATGCCAAGAATTTTCAGGCTGTGCCAAACAGCTTCGCCTCCCACAGCTGCTTCCAGCCTGTGGCAACAGCTTCTCTTTCTCTCTCTCCCCCCACGTCCCCACCAGACCATCAGAGCCCTTAAATGAAAACTTGTTGGGGGGGGCAGGGCCAGTAGCTCCTAAGCCCCCCTGCCTGGCCAGGCCACATGAAAAGGGGCCTGGCCAGGCCTGGCCGGGCCAGTTGTTACCTACTCCACAGACAAAAGTAAAAAGAAAAATATTTCAGTTTACCAATGTGATTTATGGAGGAGAAATAACTTAATTAGTTCCCCAGGCTGTCAATTATTAAATCAGCTTTCCGATTAGTCCCAGAAATTCACAGAAAAAGTTCTCATAAAAGAAAGAAAAAAATAAACCCTGTGTCTGAGTATCTGTGCCCTCCTCTTAAGTAACTTCCATGCAAAACCAGCACAGCAGGTCATATCAATAAGAGATCAAGGCATCCCTTGTAATGCTGCTATAGTCTTTGGCTGCAGAAGAGGTGCGGCTCTTTGCTCACATGCCCCATAATCTGGAGATGGTCAAGCACTGCAGCAAGTGAAATAAAACACAGACTGACCTCATCCTCAGGCAGAAAGCAATTTGAGAAGAAGCATCTCATTTAGTCCACCTGGGAATTGCTGAAGGATATATTCAGGAAATTTCAAGATTGTCCCTGGCACCAGCAAAAGCCCAGGTTATTCAATCCCATGGTTGTAGAGGGTCAACCATAACCTCAGCTCCTCTGGTTGTCTCTCATAGCTCAAATGCACTGAGAGCACTCCCTTATAACCATCAGCTTCTCAGTCCTGCCAGGTGAGGGAAATGTTTCCAAGATTTCATTTAATACCTGTATTTAATCCATTAGTTCTCCCTGCAGACCTCCTGAATACTGGGCTGTGATTAGGAGGAGATAAGTGCCCTGTTTATTGCTCTCCTGGTACTTCTTCACTTTCCTCTACACTTTCACAGTTTTCATCCTACAGTCATGCAGTGCCTTGGAAATGGGCATGGGAGCCCCTGCTCTGTCCCCTTGGGATGGGTTGGAGAGTCAACCCACCTTCCAGCAATAGAGCTCCTGCTCTCCTGTGAGTACTTCTGAGATTCTGTGATTTTATGGAGTTATAGCCCTTGGTGTGAGAAAAAGTTTTCAGCAAAATGGACTGAGAGTCATCTGCAACCACTTTTTCTCCTTGATTCCTTGTCTTTAAGCTGCAGGGTTGAGTATAATTTGGGTTTTTTATCTCAATTTAAAGGGAAAATTCATTATTTTTCAAGTTTTTCCTTTTCAAAATACAAGAGGAGGGCAGCAGGAAGTGGCCAGGCCAGGAAGGAAGGAAAGTAACTATCTCCAGTAGACCACATTCTAAGTAGAGTTCTTTCTGGTAATATGCTCCATGAATCCTGCAGCATGGCCATGACTCCTATAAAAACCAGAGAGAACAAGCATGAGTATTGAAACAACAACTCTCTCTGTGCTTCTGCAGCTGTCCCTGTACAGCACAAGCTGCATTGGTCTCACTGAACACTTGGCTTCTTCTAAAAAGTGCTGGATTTCCTGTGAAGATCAATCCATCAGCAGCTGTGAGGTCAGAATGGTTCCCATTTCCACTTCACAGTTACATCCCCAGGTGCCAAAGGGTCTTGCATATGGGATAGAGAAAGGTTCTGGTTCACTGCCTCTTCCTACTCAAGAAACATACATAATCCCTCAGTAATGCAGAGTTTATTTCCCTCCCAACATGGACTTCCAGTCTTGTTGCTCTTTTTATTACCGATTTAGGCATAAAACAGATTTTATGTTCACTGCATATTTGGTGTGCCCTACACTGCAAACAGGGAGCTGTTCATCTCCTGTTCACTGTCTTTGACCAACTGAACAAATGCACTGCTGCCCACAATATTCATCTGGCTTGTCTTCCATGTTTTTAATGGCTTGACTCACATCTTTCCTGGGACAGATACCATTAGCATGTGAATTAACAATAACTCAAGGAGGTCTTTAGTTTGTGGTAGCACCTGCGTGCACCAAAAAAGATGCTCAAGCCTGCTGCATGAGAAGCAAAAATTGCAATGAATTAAGGAAAAACAAACCCAATACTGGAAGAGCTGAAAATGTGGTATTTTGACATATGTTCAGCTGTAAGAACCCATGTCTGCTGTCTGTGGACATCAACACTTTTATTCCACACTTCAGACAGCTGCAATGACGTGACTGAACAGTTAATAAAAAATCCAGTTATCATTTGCTGCTCTTGGCAGCAGCTTCTACCTAAACCATACAGAAGTCCTTATCTGTTAACATTCCCAAAGGGGGACATGTCTGAGGAGGGCTGGGCAGCCCCCTACAGGCTTTTATGTTTGTTTCTCATACATAGACATAAGAGCATAAATTCTGGTGAAATATTTAAGGAAAAAGATACTTTGAAATGTCATGCTTAAGCTCAGTTTCAACTGATTGCTGTGAGGTATTTTTGCACCAAACCTTTCAGCATGGGGGAAGCAGGAGTCAGATCATTCAAACAGACCTGCAGACTCCAAGCTCCTGCTGAAGTTGGTTGCTAACTTGGGATCTTCCTGATGCCTTTGTATAACTTACAAGAGGTTGGCACACTTGGAGAATATTACCCTACCTTGCTCAGAGGCAAGGGAATACACCAGGGTAAACGCACCATAAGCAAAGACCTTCTTCATCACATAGTATTTTTCTTTGCTTGGATACAGCACCCATGTGGCTGGGAGAGTATGCAAGAGTGAAATTTCTCTCATGATGCACCATTTTCCTAAGGCCAAATTTCCCTCTAACTCCACTTCCCTCTACTCTTCTGTGTTGTACTGGGAATAGTTTTCATCTCCTGACAACACCAGAAGGGCTGAGAGATGTTGAAAGCATATATCCTCTTGGAAGAAAGCACTGTGTGGCAATGGAAGAATAATTGTGGTGGGCAGGGAGAGCAGACATGTCTCTCTACCAAAAATTTACAGCCTCATTTACATTAAAAAAGTTTTTTTTCTTGTTAGAAGCAGCAGGGAACATGAGAAATTCAGAAACTCAAAATATTCCCATGGAACAAAAAGGGTTAAAAAAAATAAAAATCAAACTCACTCCTACCAAATCATATCTAGTTCAAGCAGAAAAGAATGCATGACCAGCCTGGGGCTGATGTCTGTTTCCTACCCATTGCAGGAATTTCAGGGGCCTGAGCCAAGCCAGAGCTCACTTTTGGAGAAAACACAAACCTACCATTCATTAAACCTCTCTGCTGGGATGTGGCATAGGCTGAGGCAGTCACAGCTGAGACCTGCATGGTGCACCTGGCATGAGAGTGCCACATGTCCCAGGAGTGGACATGGCACAAGCTGGAGCTGCTTGGTGGTGGTAGTTGTAAAGGGCTTGAAGCTTAATTTTAAATTGACACCTGTGTGTGATTGCAGATGGATTGAATTTATGACAGCCCATCAGAACTGACTGGAAGAACAACAACCAGCACCTTTGCAAAGAGCAGGCATTGATAATCCAACAAAAATGACCTAAGCAATCATTGCCTCGCATGGGCCAGGTTCAGACACTGCAACCTAAAGCACAACCAGGTCACCAGTCACAAATATTAGTGGTGTCTGACATACTTGTCCCCCCACAACACATGTAATGAAAAAATAGCAAAAGCATGGACTGTGCAACCAGAGCCTGGCAAATTTGGCATTGGCTCAGGCAGATTTCCATTGTCAGAAGCGCAGAAAATAACTGCTTAAGACTAGGAGGATCTCTTTACCAGGAGGAATTGAGCCAGGCTTCTCAGCTCTATGCACAATTTTTAGCTCACTGCAAAATTACTACTGCTTACCCTCCTTCTTCCAGCAAGTAAGGGGATGGCAGAGGCTGGCAATACAGCTTCCAGGTGAAAAATAAGCACAAGCAGTATGTCAGGGCTTTAATCACATCTATATGTGAGATGTGATTTTTCCTCCTTGCCAGATGCATTTTTTTTGTACACAGACATTAATGCTTGTGGAAAAGCACTTGATCAGCCTTCATTTTCCAGCTGGATCCCTGCCCGGTCCTCTGGCTGAGCAGCCCAAGGTTTCCTCCTGCTGCCTAGCCAGCCCTGAGCAGGGCTCGTGCATTGGTGGCTGTGACAGTCGGGGCGAAGCGCACACAGGGGCTCCAATGCACTGCAGTGGAGCCGCTTCCGATGTGGCTGCCTCAGCCTCCTCTCTGCTATCCCGGCCTGCTTCATTAGCATCACACTGTTCAAAGGCATGGAAATTCAATTATATTTAGGTCACAAACATATTTTAAGCAAAAATACCTATTATATTTAAAGCATCTTGTTCAGAGACTGTCTGCTGCTTCAGGATGGTTGCAATAATGCTCACTGTCCTTAACGTTTTTTAATGGAAAACCAGGTGCTTCCAAAGTCTGATTTTTTGTTTGAATATAAATTAGGTTAATTCTCCCGATCTAAATGCTGGTAAATAAGAAACCGCTGTCAGCTTATTTAGGTATCCCAAACAGGCAAAAGCCCAGATTTCCCTGGATAACTTTAAAAGAGAAAGAAAATAGCTGTGCCACAGGGACAGGACTGTAGTACCTAACAGTCCGGTGCTGCCAGTGCTCTGCTCTCTGATTTCTAGCAGGGAGCAGGCAGGCAGGCAGTTTTCCAAGAGCACCACCATTCAGTCATTGCCCCTCACGCCTTGGGCTGCCATTCCTTTTTGCAGTGGCCTCTCCATGACTCTCTGTGGATTCACATCTTAAACAGATTCAAGCATCTGGCTACGCCCCCTATATAGGTTGTACGAGTGATGATTTCTTCAGACTTTGTAAATATTGATCATTATTCTGGAAGCAGCTCAGCAGAGAGAAGCTACTCTTCAGCCCCAGCTCCACTGCTGCTGGAGGAGACTTGTCTAACAGTCAATACACTTTAAACTGGAATGTATTGTGATGCTTAGGGATCATTGGCTGTCCATTCTTAGATCAATATTCCCAAGCCTTCTGTGGACAAACCTGGGGCATGGTTTACCTAGTCCAGGGCTTCCAATGGGATAAAACAGTACCAGTCCTGGAGAGCCCAGAGCAATTACCTGGAGCACTGTGTGACGCATCTCTGCTCCAAAAGACAGGGGCCAAAGCCTCCCTCTTTAATGCTGACACACACCAGAGGAATGACGCTGGTGCTGCTTTGCCCCCACAGCCTGCCGCTGGACAGCCTGCTAGCTCGCCCTTGCTGCTGACATGTCCTTCTACCTGCTCATAACCTTTCCGTTTCCATGAGGGCTTTGTCTTGCATTTGATTCCTGAGACAATTTTCTCTCTTCTCCTAGGGAGGCACAGTGGGAGACAGAGACCCAAGAACAGCAGGCTGCTTTCCCTACCTGACCCTCTTAAACTTCACAGCATATCCTGGAACTGCAGGCATCACTGAGGCACAACTCATCAGATGTCTCAGGAAGGAGGTGATGCTATTTTTCTAGGATTTCTCCAGGGGACCTTTAAATCCCTTGACTCTCACAGAGTAAGTCTGTTTAATCCAATTCTGAAGGAGGCAGCAGAACAAGGAAGAGTTGGCTGGAGGAAGCCAATTTTTGGAAGCTTAGTAGAAAATATTGTAATGTTTCTGTTCTTTAGGGTTGACAGTGTACATTCCCTCCATGATCAGCTTAGCTAATCTGCTCTGGCCTGCTCTGTACTGGGCCAGGGAGCGCATAATTCCACTGCAGTTTTCTTGACCTGCAATGGGAGCAGGAACAGAGGCAGTTACCATCCAGCTGGGAGAGGCACTTCAGACCATTGGGAAGAGGAGCACGAGCAGCCTGAGAAACACAGTTCTCTTTCCAGAGTGATCTCCAGTGTCCTGCCCTCATGTACCTCCATAGAATCAAAGAATACTTTGAGTTGGAAGGGACCCACAAGCATCATCAAAGTTCAGCTCCTGGCCCTGCACAGGACACCCCCAAAAATCACACCATATGCCTGAGAATGTTGTCCCAATGCTTCTTGAACTCTCAGATATTGGATAAAATGCTCTTTAGGCCAGAAGCAGATGCAGAAGCTGGTTTCAATGGGATTAGACAGAACATCCACCCAGGAAGGCTTGACAGCATTATTGGGTTAGTGTTAATGCAGCACATGTGGTCCAGCAAGCAGGGGAAATGGCTGGGCCTTCGTCAGAATTGATAGCTTTATCCCTTGCATTAGCACAAACCGGCTGGCAGAGGCTGGCTTTGCTTGCAGAGGCTGTTTTTCCCTCCTGGCATGTCTGCAGAGCTCTGTTCAGCTGCAGGAAGAGAAAGAGGGCACTATCAACTGTGTGTTCTGTTCATTCAAGCCATGCTTGTCATGACAGGGAAGCAGCAGTGTATGGTTGTCCTTCAGCAGCCTGAACTGGAGCAGAGCAGAGCAGCCATCGTTTCTAATGCCAGGAACTGTTGGAGAGGGCAGGAAACAATGGCATCTGCCCCTCCACCTTTGACCTTTCCAGTCCTCCAGAGGGCTGCATGTGGTGGATGAGAGATGGAAGACACAACCCACAACCACCGCTCTAATTTCCCCATGTGCAGGATCTGCCTTACTGAATGACAAAAACTACAACTGTTGCACAAACCATAATTAAATATGTTTATTAAGAAAACCACTACTTTATAGATTTTTATACTGGGTATTTCTTCACTTCATCTTCACTAAACCTACAGCTTGATTTTGCACACTGAAAACTCAGCATACAGTCATACTCAGAATACATTTCAGAGCATGAGCAGCTTTCTGCAGTCAGGATTAGTTCTCAGTTTCTGCTTTTGGCTCCTTGTAAATCTACCTGCTTTTCTCCAGTGTTAATATTGAATTCAGCCAGATTAAATCTAGACAGAATGAGTACAGCACATTTTTTTCTGCTAGCTGATCACTGAATCTGACTTATCAGCTCTGTGACTTGATATCTGGAAGATACAAGATATTTTAAGTCTGTCTACACAAGAACACAATTTTAACCAGCAGTACGATGCCTGCGAGTCCTCTACCATTAGCCTACCTCAGCTTTCCTTGAGGAGAGAGGAAAGAAATGGAAGTCCTAATCAAAACCAGCCTCTGTTTTTTTACATCGCACTGATGTAATGAAACATCCATCCTGGAAGTGCAGGAGATTCCAGGAGGCATTCAAGGAAGCTCTGCTAAGGAGAAACAATGTGCAGTGGGATTTCAAATGGCCCTCTCAAAGAAGAGTTCAAATTGGAGGTTTTTTCTTGAATCCAACAGATAAAAATTTTAAGCAAACAGCATTCCCAACTAGGCATAAGATAAAGATAACAAAGGGGAGAAGTTTCTGTTTATTTATTCTTCTTTAAAATGACTTTAAAGAAAATTTAAAACACCATTTAAAAAAGGGGATTCAGGGTATTGAGGAGCTGAAAACCAAACCACAAAGGAGGCATTACAACGTTAGCAGAACATAGAAAGCATAGTTAGTATAAAACAGATTTACAGTCTCAGTTAACAGCAAATTTATACCGCCCACAGAAGTGGAACAGCACATAATGCTGCCCCTACTCTCTGGAACACAGAACTCTTTTATAATTTTGTTTTATTGCAGTACTGTGTAGGAAAACACAAGAATTTTTTAAAAGCAACATTTTCAATTGAAAGAGAAAAACATTGAAATATTATATTGTTCTATAGGCACTGATAAATGTCTTTCTGTGGTAAAAGAATGTGCCAAGCAGAACTCAAAATTGTGTAATTCCTCTTAAAATCATATAGCTCTGGTGAGATTGCAAATAAAACTTAGTTATGCTACTTCCCTGGCACTGCCTGACAGCAGTAAACTGTGAACTTTCTACATATCTTCATGGACAGGGCTAGGCAGAAGCAACAGACAGCAATATTGGAAAATGAAGGTATCTCCCGGCAAGTCAGAGCACTGGCAGCTCAGATCCATGGAGGGCATCTGTTACACTAACAAAAAATGACTGACTGCATGTGCTTGCCAAGGCTTTTTCTCTGCCTGTTTCAAGTTACACCTGACCTTGAGGTGCTGAGTCCCATTAGGGAGCAAATGGGAGCAAGAAAACATTGCTGCCTACAGGCCTGCTTAGAAAGAACCACTCTGGTGGCCAGTGGCTGCTGGCAGAGGGTCAGCTACAAGTCCTGTCTGTCTGAGCTTGCCATCAGCAGACAAGTGCTTCCCTCTCCTCTCCCCTCACTGAGCTGTATGTTACATACGCCCTTCTCAGCAGAGCGCTGTGCTCAGACTATGGAACCCTTATGTCCCCTAGGAGCAGGGATGAAGACTTCACTAGGATCTGCAACAAAAATCAATTTAAAGCTATCAGGAGAAAGAGCTGCTAGGGCCTTGGAGGAGGTTAAAGCAGTGCCTACAGCAAGGTGTAGCAAGGCACCCTGAAGCAGAATTTTACCTTGCAAGCATCCTCACTTCTGAGACTTGTCCTCCCCTATGTGTTTTGGCACATGCAGCTCTGCTGCTCCCCCGCTCTGGCAAGTAGGATGCCTGAAATTAGCAGTGCTGTGCCACAGTGACCCTGCCTGCACACAGGGGAGAGAAGATGCGCTCCAGTCTTCTGTTAAGAATCTCTGCCTTAAAAAGTCACCTTTTAAAAACTGCCATGGCAGAGACCAGTTAATCAAACATGTCCTCAAACATGCGTTGCCCCATAGCTATGTAAACCTCTTTTTCCTCCGGCGTCATCTGGGCCACCAGCTCGGGGCGCTGGCTCACTTGGCTGTAAGAATGTGGACGCCCAGCCACTGTGACAGTGGGGTCTTCTGCCACCACCTCGAACTCTTCATCCTCCTCCTCCTCCTCCAGCCCATATGTTGTAGTAGCCATGGCAGCAGGGCGGGGAGGGGACTCCTCCTCTGACTCGCTTGTCTCGCTCTCGGAGTCACTCGCGTTGCCACCGGAGAGAGGAGCGGTGCCGCTGACAGTGACGGTGGAAGCGGAAGGTGTCTTCTTCTCATGGATAAGCAGGGCACGCATCACCTCCTCATTGTCATCCAGGGCTGTCCGGCTCTCCTCACGCTCCTGGAACACATCCAGATCCCGGCCCCCTGCAAAGGGACACAAGGGAATGAGCATTTTCTCAAAGAGATCTGTGTGATGGCTTTGAAAGTTTTCTTAGCCTTTATTAATTAATGCCACTGAGGTCAGTTGGCCAAGTCACACCCTTTCTCTATGCCAACTCCTTCTTTCCCTTGAAAGACAAAGACAGCTATGTCTCATAATGGTAGAGCAAGTACTGACATTTCCTTGGAGCTGGGAGGCCTAGAGTCACTGTGGCTCCCAGCTAGAAGCCTTGACCAGGAGCACACTGCAAGTGAAGACAACAAATGCATGATGGGCAGGCACCTGGAAAAGACTTCTCCAGGGAAGTGTCCAACTCGGGCATTAGAGTGGAGCAGAAAGCAAAGCAGTCCTTAAAATACAGACCCCAAGGCCAGAGCCCATCCTGCTGAGCTTCCTGCCTGCAAGGATTAACACAGAGAAGAAATAGATCCAAGTAGACAAAGAATATGTGGAAACCATGTGTTATAAACCAACATATAGAACAGCCGTGAGCTCAGAGATGTACCTATACCAGGCAGGAAGGGGAAAAGCTCCTTACAGGAAGATGGTGGTGGCATAGAGCAGCTGCAGCTGACAGCCTGTAGCCCAGCTGTACAGCACAGCACTAACCAGCTCTCCAAGCTGAAACACTGCCTAGACAGTCCCTGTGGATCCCTACCCACACCTCTTATTTCAAGGGGACTGCAGTCAGTCCCAGCTGACAGACCTGGCCTGTGCTCCTCTTTCAGTAAACTTGGCTGTACAACAGCTGGTAGGGTTCAACATGGTTCTGGTCAGCAGGATGTCTGCAGTTCATGGACTCAAAAGGTAAAATTCTGCTCAAAAAGTAGCATCCCACATAAACCTCTCCTAATCCTACATTTGGTGAGAGGGCTGTGAGTCTACCTAGAACCAAAAGAACTACAGGCAGTATGAAAAAAAATAAATAATTTTTTAAAAAGCAGAACAGAAAATTAAATATGGAGAAAAAAATTAAGGCCTAAAAAATAAAACTTTCTGTCTTACTCCAAAAGATGCTGCCTATGAACAATTGCTGGAACTGAGGTGTTGGCATTCTGTCTTTATACAGGCAGCCACTTGCCTACTCCTCCAAGACACAGACACACAGACTGTCATGGTTTCAGCACCACATCTAGGCAGGTGGCTCCCAAGTCTTTCCCCACCCCAGTCAGAAATGTGCTGGTTACATTTTTCCACTTGAGATGCAAAAAAATAATGTGAAGGAAATTTGTTCTGCATCTAGCACTAAAAACCAGAGCAGTCTGTGGCCACTCCTTTTCTGTGGTAAAATGAAGGCTGAAAAAACCATACCTAATTTCACCAGAATTCTGTTTCATTGTAAATAAAGTTGTAGTAAGGGGTGATGCCTAAAACTAGTATTATTAGTAGTAGTATTAGACCACTTCCAAATTCCTGAAATAAAGGAAGAACAAAGGCATTGTGTTGGCAGTCGTGTGCTCAGCTCACTGCTTGTGACTGTGGAGCGTAAGAGGCTGTAGGAGAGCATCTCTGTGAAATAATATAGCTCATCACACTAAGAGCTGTGAAACAACAATAGCCAGAGATAGCTCCACAAAGGGTGACTTTGTGGCTCTGAGGGTCAGTCTCTTGCTTGCAAGAACTGTTTCCGCCAGATCCAAGCAGTAAATCTTTTCTGTTAATGGTCCCAAGTTTCTGTCCTTCCTGTTTATGTGTTGCAGCAGCAATTTCAGGCTATTTCCACAAACTGCCTCTCTTTGATCTCCAGTAGCTGAGGAGGTTAAGCAGTGCTGCCACCATCCCATAAGGAGATACTCCACCTCCATGTCCCTCAGTGACTTCTTGAGAAACATTTATGCTGTGGACATCAGAAGTTGTCTCAACGAGCTGATTTAAAACTACAGGTGAATTGAATGTCTAGCAGAAAAATGGGGTGACAACTCACCATGGCTGGTGAGTAACAACATCTGCTACAGACTGCAGGAGCGACTTCTTCAATCATCTCACTTTGCTTAATCTATTTGAAAAATGTTTTGGGATCCATAGTACACTTGAAAGACGTTATATGTGAACAAGTTCTTTAGGAATCTTCTGGCCATTATATCACATCTATTTTCTTCACTTTTGCTACATCTAAATACTCCACTCCCCGCCTGAACATGGCACAAGTTCCAGGGTCACATACACACATGGCTCCCTTTTGCCATCTTTTCTTCCTAGGGCATCAGTTTCAGTCCATAATCTTAAAATTACTCTAAAGATTGTATCTATTGACTCACTCTTGTAAAAATCATAATAGGTCTCCATTTCCAATTTTGGCATGAAAACTTAAATAGCACACATACCAAAGCAGAATGCTCCTACTAATGGTTATAAGATCTTGACCAAGGTCTGTGGGCAACCTGACCCCAAGATGAATGAAAATAAAAGCAGAAATAATGAGAAACAAACAGAAGGGAATTAAGACTCGCCCATCATGGTGACAGACCTTCCTACTGTACTTCCAGAAGCTCTGAGTATCCTTCATATATAACAAGTTTTGATAAACAATTAGCAGGAAGGCTGGGAGCATATAAACACCGCTGGTAGATTTAGTAGACTTCAGAGTCACGGAACATTTTTCAGCAGCAAGCTATTAGGGAAACAGCTTTCTAGATGAAAATGAAAGACCTTCATCTAGAAGCAATAAGCTCTCAAGATGGAAGACATAACAGTTAATTAACATTTTAAAAGCCCCCACAAAATTTCATGGACAGCTCAGCTTTACTGACCTAGATTTCAATCCTGGATCTAAGGAATTTTACATCTGCCTACACACAGGTGCTTTGCATAGCAGAAGGGAGCAGACACTCCAGTGTTGGGAGCAGCAGCTGTACACACATACAGCAGAACACATTTTTGACAGCACTGTAAAGGCCTTGTATAAGCAGAGCAGTACTTCAGCTCTGTGAATTTCTTACCATCTTTGATTTCATCTGGATCATAAGCCCCCTGCACCGTGCTCTCACGCAGCCAAATGGGTCTCTCTCTAGCTGGCTTTCCTTCATTTGCACACCGGTTCAGATCCTCCTGGTCCTCCATGCTGATGACAACATTCTGGGTATACAAGTCCTCATATGATGGTCCTTTTGTAGTCCATGCTTCCCGATGGTGTCCACCTGCAAGGCCAGCTGCTGTCCCTGAACCAGCACCAGCTGCACGCTCCTTGCTACATACAAGTCAAAGAGAGAAAAACAGAGCCCTCAGAACAAGCCCCTCCTTAGACAAAAACACTTAAATTATGATTTGTTATCTCCCATGATCTTCACTGAGAACTTTCATTCTCAGTTCTAACATGCTGCCAGGAATTGCTGTGCCAGCTTGCTGGTTTGGGGAACTTATGGATCTCTAGTGGGAAGCCCTACATAGGGCCATAGCAACATCCACCACAGTCACTGAAAAGAGGTAACACTAGAGATGCAAATGCACTTATGTTAAAAAAAGCCTAAAATCCCAGAATTCCCTGAAACAAAAGCCACAGCAGCAAAACACAGTTAAACAGTAGTCTGGTATTTGGAAAAGGCTCTTTTTGGCCTTCACACAGCAACCAAATACTGCATTAAAAAAGCACTGAAGTTTAACCAAGGTAGATAGCAGGCCCAGGGACTCAGCATGCTCAGAGCTGTATGCTGTTATTAATCACAGAACTCCTGAAGGAGTTAACTCACCATGAAAAAAACAATTCAAACCTTAGCTTGAATTGTGAGTGACAACATACAGGAAAATTCACCTCTCCTGTGTCTGTAATATGCAGAGACACAGCCTTGGGAGGACTGGGGAGTCCAGGAAGAGAAGAAAGAAAAGAAAGCACATTCAAACTAGAGGACTAGGGCTGGGCAAAAGGCTTTGTGTGCTGATGGAGTGCAGGAGGAGACAGAAAAATTGTCCTCACTGTGGAAAAGCTGGAGAAATAAAGGTGCTGACCCAGAAGGAAGGGTATGGCTTTGACTGCTGAGAGCCCTCCTTTGCTTTCAGCATATGTCCCTGCAGGGTCCCTTCTAGCTCAGGATACTGATGGAGAGAAACATTCCTGCCTAGATCTGATTGAAAGAGGGTATCAGGTGAAATATTTTCTGCACACTGATCATGGCAGTGAGCCTAAAATACACCCCAGCCTGTGCTGCTAAATATGCATACAGTAGGGAGAGCCAAACATGACTGTTCCTCTACTTCAGAATGAGATTTCATCTTTTCAGAGAAACAAATCTGATGCAGACCACACCCACCCTCAGCTTTATCATTTCAGTCATCTGATTGCCAGGGGTAACTGTAGCATTTCATGAGGAACAGCCCTGCCTTAACTCCTCCTCCTCTTGTCCAAAGTAAATCCATCAGGGTTACTCCACGATGCCAGCTGAGCTGACAGTTGTCATCAGTGAGCATGGTTCAGTTGCTGCTCTCTACCCAATGACCTTTTCACCAATCAAGAAGCTTAAAATAAAGTTGCACTTGGATAAGACCTGACTAATATGTGTCTTTTTTAGCAAGGACATTACCACTGTTTGATGAGCTAATTCTGCTGGATTTTTAGGGGTAAACAGTGAGGGGAAATCACACAGGCAGGTGAACATTGCTCTTCCTCAGATAAAAAATATTGGTGTGTTCAGCCACAGCGTTGATCGAGAGCTACTCACAGCCTCTCAGTAGTGGAATGGCTGGGATCTGCTAAAAAAGTACTTCACAGCATCTATGTTAGCATGTCTTGTGTCCTTAGCAATCCTGCAGCCTGCTCTGCTAGGAGAGCTTCACAGCAGCCTTGAATTTTGCGGCAGAAGGCTCATGCACATGCATTGCTTATGTAACCTAAGGAACCACACAAAGACCTTCTTCCCAGTATGTTATTTTGAGTGTTGGTACCTTTCAGCTCTCCAAGACAGGAGTGTGTTCTGTGAAAAGCATCACTCTGCTTCCCACACAATAAAAATCTCTAACTAGCATTTCCCTGACAATTTAATGTAATCCACTTTCCTCACAGGATGCACAATGCAGCTCTCGCCCAAGCTCTCCCTTCCCATGACTACAGTGTGGCACTAAACCCTCAGTAGTGCCAGGAACTACCTAATAATACTTTTGTACAGAAGCCCCTGTAAGTGTGCCTGAAATTGACTTTTTTCCAATACAGAACCATTTAGCAGCAAAACACTTATTCCATGACGTCAGGAACGTGTCAAAAATGAAACATTTCTAAGAGACACCTACAGTACTAATTGCTTTACGTGATCTACTTCAATATCCCACACTGAGCTGGAGCCATCTAGGCACTTTCTGTCTAATTTTGGATGCCAGTAAGCTTTGCAAATGTGCCTTAATTTATGTATTTTTATCTTCAGTGACACTGTTGGTAGGTGTGAGTACCACCCCAAGACTACCTGAGCAGGGGAACACTTCTTTCTGCGAGAGGAGAACTTACAGTTCAGCCACCTGTTCCAAAGTACTGGATTAGACACCATGGACCAGGCATGAACAAAAGACCAGGTATGGGAGTTGCCTTATACCAGCAGCACAGAGCAGGATGAAGGGATCTCTTAAAGTTCTCGTTCTCTCTTAGATCCACGAACTACTTTTTCCCCACCTTGCTCTAGACTTCACATACCCACCCTGCAGGTAGGAATTGTGGCAGCTCAGTGGCCCAGATGTGGCTACATTTACAGTCTGTTTTATTCACACTGATGGAAATCCCTTAATGAGTGGTTTAGCTGCCTTTCAAGGCAACATAAATAGCCCTTGACACAGCTGAGGTATGGCCCACAGAAACCACACTGTGCAGTGGGCAAACAACTTGAAATTTTCATCTCAATCCTGCCCAGACTATTAAGAAAGGCCTTGGATAATGGGATAACTCTTTTTTTTTTACCACATTGGAGATAAAACACATTTTCATTGTGTCGCTCTTAAGAGCTTCAACTTCACAACAGACAACCCATGGTTCTTGACAACATGACCACAGAAAATTCATTCTGTGAAGATTTTTCCTTAATTGAAATCATGCTATTTTTACACAAGGAAATAGAAGGATTATTAAAATCCATAATTTTTAAAAAATCACAGAGAAAGGCTTAAGTAAAGCAAGTTTATTTTGAAACCTGGAGGGCTAATTCATATTCTCCTGTGATTAAGAAAATTAACAGCCTCTTAGGAAAACATGAATGAAGATCCACTCAGTTTCCCAGGGCAGGTGAATGGAAGTTATGCTTTGCCAGTGGGGCCACTTAGAGCTGTAACTCTCCTGAAAATATGTGAAGTTGCCCAAGTTACTGCAAAGAGAAGATGCGGGCATTTTGTAACCTCTTTGGTTTGTTTCAGAATCACCAAATGTCAGTTTTGTCAATAATTTCAGACACTCAAAACTCCATAAAAACAGAGAGGGATAAATAACCCAGGGTTTGGCACTTTAAAAAAATCTCACAGCAGTGCTTTCATGGAATTAACTGCTTTGAATTAATAAGAGTTAATAAATAATTAAATCACTGTATGTGCTGAAGCAAGTTGTGTTCAAGTAAGCATTTAAAAAGCTCCCTATTTATTTTGTCATCCCTTGCACAGAGTAATTAATAATTTACAATGTTTTTTAAGTATTTAAGAGTCAAGTAAGTGGGTACTACTATTTAATCATGGGACTGCACCAGGCCTCTGCTGTGATAATTTCCTGTATACAAAAAGGGAAGACTGAAAAATTACTCTATTTTTGGTAGGGTTATTCCAGTTCTACTACTTAAACTACTGAAAAGGGATTTTAAAGCAAAGTCTAGTGATTCAGCTTGGGTATAAATGCTTCAAAGAACTCCCCATATCACCAAAGATGCATTGAGTGACCTTCGAAAAATCTGTTCTTCTCTTTATATTGCTTCTGTTTTTCCATCAGAATTGATGAGGAAATATTACTACCTTCTTGGCTAGAAAAAGACTATGAATAGACAAAGAATTTTTATTATATTAATTGGAAGCTGTCTAGCACAAATATATGAGGAACAATCTTTCTCAAGGTTAGCCTGAAAGAAAAAAAAAGAATATTCTGCTTGCTCTCCCTATTAACTAAAGCCAAGCACTCCAAGGCACTGTGGGAATGCTTCTCCTCATGGTACAGTTCTTTTCCGCCATGTGTATAATTAATTTTTTTTTAAATACACAGAAGTGCATCACATTTGACCATAGCTGACAAAAGTGACAGCTCCCCACATCTTTTTGCATTATTTAAACATCATCTGTTTTTGTAAAGCTAGGAATGTTCTAAAAGAACATGTCATTTCCCATGGGTAAGAACATTTTAAGGAGTTTTTGATTCCAACACGGTCTTTTCCTGAAAAGGTGTGTAACAAGTTGGACAAAAACAGAAGAAATTTGCTTACTACAAGTAATGTCTTCAAACTAGAATGTCGTAATATGAGGATTTGAAATACAAGGTGTGGATTGCAGATAGCTTCATTTCAAAAGCTAGGTAGAAGCAAAAGGAAGAGATGAAAGATACGTATTTGAGAGATAGAAGAGGGTATAGGTGGCACTTTCAGAGCTTTGTCAAGCAGCCACAGTTTGCATTTTTTAAATATTAGGGCAAGGGCTCGGTGTGCAGCATGATAAGCAGTAGGTAATTCAATCATCCCACCTCATAGAAAAATACATGCAGAGGGCTGACCAGAAAAACAGTAATTTGCCTTGTTTAGCAAAAAATGGTTACAGCCCTCCATCTCCTTGTAAACCAAACATCCCTGGGGCAATTTGTCAGTTGTTTTCATAGCTGGTGCTGAACAAGTCCTCCACAAGGTTTGGGAAAGCCCCATAGAGCAGAGGAACACTCTACAAGGATGCAGTGAAGTGAGGAAAGACCAGGTGCGCTCCCACCTCTGCTTCAGGGCAGGAATCTCTGTGGGTTCTGGCTCCAGGATTTCATAGGCTAAGTTAACGTCTTCCGTCTCACGAAGCAGTGCATAGATGGGCTCAATCTGCTCATTAAACCGTGCAACGAGTGTCCTTGCATCCTTTTTGGGCATTGCCGACTCATCTTCTTCTACTTCAGTCTCACAGAATGTACAGCGGAAAGTTCCTAAAATGAGAGAAGTTATTCAGCGTTGGAAGGAAAGCAGTAGGCCTGGCTCCTCATGCAGCCTTCTCAACAGCACTGCCTTGCTGTTCCCTTAGCTAGATGCTAAGGAGTTTTTCTGCCCTGAAAATCCCTTCCCACACATGGTGTACCTGCTTATTATTCAAGTAGACAATTTTGAGACCATCCAGTGATACCCAGCTGGGTACAGTTTCTCGCTCTGAAAAGCTCAGATGGGCTGCAATATCTCTACTGAGACATCTCCTAATCTCCCTCCCTCCTTGCAGCACATTTTAAATGTCAGCTATGACTGGGCTGTGATAAAAAGCTACACAATACCCTCTAAGGAGTTCAAATATCATCTGTTTCATGTGCCTGCCCTGGTATCTCCCAGGCCACGCGAATAGGCTGATTTCACAATAAAACAGTGTAGTTTTACACTGCACCAATCAGCCTGCAGTCACTGATAACCTGTTGTCTTTACTTTGTTGTTTACTTTGTTGTCGTAGTTACTGCAAAAAAGAGATGGCTTCTCCTTCTGTTTCAGGGCCAAACCAGGCAAAAACGTCATTACTGCACAGCAGTCAATGCAAAAAACTATCCCACTCAACTCCCATATTAGCTTCTTAAAATTATGAATGGTAAGATAAGAATCATGTGAGTAGCAGTTGAAAATAAGTTTGTTTTGCAGACTTCATCAGGATCTATAAAAACAGCTCAGAATGAAATGGCTACATGGCAAAGCAGCTACAAAAAACCCACTGAACTGCACAGCAGCTTTTGGGTTTCATCACTCTACCTGTGAGCAGGGCTCTTGGGATGATGCTTGCACAGTGGGACATTTCCATCTGGTCTGCTGAAGGGAGCAGCACACTGTAACGGCTTCATCTTGCAAGTGCTGAGAACATACCCCTGCCACCTCAGAACAAGACATCCAGAATGATGCTCACAGGCTCCTTGATTTCTCTTCTCCCTGGTATTTTTTATTTATCCATTCTGTGAAACCCGTGCACATCTAGCCTCACCTCTCAATACCCCAATGAAGAAATGACAAAATCTTTTTCTCAAGGAGCCTGAGGATAGGTCCTGCCATGGAAATTATAATCTTATGTATAAAAATCAGAATTGCAAGCAGTATTGAAGTCTATGCTATGTACAAACACACTAAAAAGAACGGGTTTGCCCAGGGCACTTGGGCATGATGTAATGAGACAGGGCTTCTGGTGTCTCAGTTTGCTGCTTACACAGATTTGCTAGTGTTGTCACTTCATTTTTCAGCGCACCTCCTTCCTGCCTGTAATACAGTGATAAAAACAGACCTAACTTCTTCAGTACTGGTTGTGAGGGCTAGACAATGCTCACACTTGTTTCAGCAAACACAAAAAGAACTGTTTATGACAGAAGGGAGATCTGTTGCCTCTCACCAGTCTGTAGAGATGCAGTTTTGCACCCTGGCACCATCTGAAGTAGCTTTTGCTCATTGTTACTCAGAAATTAATGCATGTTGTGTATACGGCCTGTAACATGGACACATTTCCTGCAATAAATCCTCTCTTTAGAAAGTTTGTCTTATTGACATGCAAAAGCCAGAGCAGCCAACAACAGCACTATGCAAAGTAACAGTTAAGTGAATACAGTGCTCTTCTCTCCTACCCAAGCATGAAATTCTTTGCTTATTTTTTCCAGGCTGTAAAAACTGTCTCAACTGATTCAAAACTGTTCATTATATAAGCAGTCAGCCCAGCAAAAACTGAGCCAAACATTTAGTCTCCTTATCCCACATCTGAGGCTACTGGTGTGACATAAATTGAATCAACTTAAAATAATTAGCACATCTCAGCTCCCTTAATGGACTATGGGAACAAGCCTAGGTTAATGAAGAATACTCCCCTCTTTTTTACACGCCCCCCCCCCCCCCCCAAAAGTCCTGTAATGTGTTCCTGAGACAGCTCAGACTTTTCACACTTCCATCTGTGAAACCCATGAGTATCTGCAAAAGACTAAGGTCATAGGGAGAATGGTTCCAATTCTGAGTACCAAAAATTCAGAAGTAAATACAGCTTTAATGAAACAGAACTCCTAAAGCTATAATGCATTTGCTGAATTTCCACTCCTCAGGGTTCTTAATATGCAAAAAAAGTAAATAGATGAATTATGTAAAGAATTTAGGAATGAGTGAAACAAGCTTCCTCCATCAATATGCTGACTTTTTTTCAAGGTGATGCAACATTTCACAAGAGGCATATGTGATTGGAGAACTGGGAACCTGCTTTGCCATGGCAGATGGCATTTACGAGTTGCAAATCTCTTTCAGTAGTTTTCAAGAGGTCAGAAAATATCACCGAAGCTTTTATGACATGGCACATAACATCAGCAGTGACACAAGCTCCTTTCAGATATGAATTGCATGTGACAAACATGAAGTGGAGGCCATCCAAAGGCTGAGAATGTATTTTTTCCTTCAGCTCTTACACAACGGAGTTTTTCAATTCCAAAACGCTGCATAAACCAGGACTCACTGATATCCTGGAGCGAACAGACCTGAGGGTTTCCTGCATCTTGGAAATGCTAAAAGACAGCACATACATCCCCTTCTTTGCTCAGGCACTCAACAGACCTCTCTGGCTGCACATTAAAAACCAGCCATCTGAAAGAGATCTCCCCATATGCTCCCAGACATTGTGGGGCAGATATGCTGGTAATCTGGCTCCTGAAGGCTTACTAAGATTAAAGCAGCTCAAGCTCTGAAGTATGAGGCCAGAATATCTAAATGACTTGATTTCACTTGAGAGAAGAAAAAGGTCAACCACCCACATGCACTGAAGGCAGCATGTCCAAGTGTGCATACTGCATCTACTACAGTTAACATATTTAACTGGCTATAGACTCCTAAGTCTGAGCCCAGGCCTTGCTTACACTCTCGTCAAAGAGTTCAAGCCTCATCTCCAGCCCAGCAAGGGGTCTTCCACTCTGTCCTTTTGGATACTGCCCAAGACTCTCACTACTCTCTTAAAAAACTATTTGATTTTCAACCTCAAATTATTCCCATTCATCTCATACTTAATGACTGTTTTGCCAAGAACTGTACCTCATCTCATCTGGTTCCCATCTTGCTGTTAATCCTTCAGATATATTGTGGATGTATTGTACTGTTGTCTTATTCATCCCTCAGT